>NW_008671829.1:23111-46198 GCF_000695815.1 Acanthisitta chloris | reverse complement strand
GGGCGGGAGGGAAGCGCTTCCCGCGCTGCGGTGTCCAACTGCCGCTCCGCAGCTCGGGCTTTGAACTCTGAATAAAGCGTGCGATAGGAGCATAACCGCGGGATAAGACGTGTCAGTTCGGACTGTCGTTTGTTTTTCTGTCCCCTGATAGTCCCGGTAGTTTCCGCCAGTGGGACACTGACACCACACCAGTCACGTCCCCTATGGGAATTCGTCTGTGCTCATAGTTATTAAGTCACTTGCGTGTGTCCCTTTATCCTGCTTACCAAGGTGCCTTTTATTTAATGGTAAATGCTGCACACTAGATGCACTCAAAGTTGTGAATGCACACCCTGTGGTATTTCAGCCTATTTAAAGTTATTCCTGACTTCTGAAGTTATTAGTAAGCCTAAGCAGTTTAGTTGAGGTGTGTGTGCACACAGAAATACTTGTAAGGGTAAAAAAATTGCTGTGTAAGGTTAGGAGTGTACGTGGCAGATCAGCATACACTAGATACAGACTCTTGTTCCTGACCCACTTTCTTTGCTGAAAACACTTTGTTTTCTAGTTGGGGTGGGGTTTTTTTTTTAGGCCTATGTGCCAGACAGCAACTGTCAAGGAAGTTTCCTCATAACAAAATGAATGCTGTGGTTGGGAGGAGGATGGTTTTTATTTGAGGGTATTTTCAAGTTTCAGTTAATTTGAGACCTCCTCTTAAGGCTGTAGTGTAGTTCAAAGGCTACATCACAAGCCTGTAGGTTCCTCATGTCAGTCACAGCTGCTGTAAAATAACCTTTTTGGTACCTATTGCCAAACTTGTGAAAGCTTTGTAGCTTGTTGGCAGTGCCAACCTCAGTCTTGGTGCCAATGGTTCACCCTTGTTGCATAATAACACTCTTTAGATGTTGCAGATAGTGGCCAAATCAATGCTTTCCTTTGTAAGAACAAGAGTTTTCTACCATGTGTATTATTTAAGGAGTTGCATTGTTGATTGGTCCTTCCTTAATGTGTGAAGCTAATTGGAGGACAGACCTGCATAAATGTAGGCTCGACTGTCTTCACCACTAAGCTATTCAACAATGTTTGCTTTTCTCAGATCAGGTATTTTTCATCTGATGCATATATAGTCTGACATGAAGGTCATGTTGCTGTTCAAACAAACGAGAGAATTTAACTACAAACACAGCACAGTCCTAGGAGAAAGCTGAAAGCACTGGAATTAAAGTTGACTTCAGTTAAAATATTAGTATAATTTTCACTGTCATAGAAATTTGGATAGTCTAAGCCTGTCATATATCTTAAGATTTAAAATATCACATATGAAATCATTGTCCAAATCCATTTGATTCCCTTAGGAAACAACACAGGAACTTTTTGAGTTTATCCTGTGTCAGTTGCTAAAATCTCTGCTAATTGGTAGGTATGGTAAAATCACGCCAAAGTGTTTAAGAGATGGCAGATAGTGTATGCTGTACTTCAAAATGTTGACCCTGGTATGGATGGGCACATAAAATCAGCTAGAAATGGCTCTTCTGAGTTTCTGGCAATGCTGTGTGAGGTTGAAATCAGTAGGACAATAGCACTTCCCAAAGATCAGGTCTGGGGAAGCATGTTTATTTATTTATTTTTAATAGTGGAAAGAAAAAGACATTCCAGAAGGGCATTCTTTTTCCTGATGGGATGGGTGTGAGAGATGATGGCTCTCCAGCTATCTTCCAAGTACAGTTCTGCCATGTGTCACTTCAGTAGGGAGACCTGTTGAATTAGCCTTTAATGGAACTTTGTGCTGGAGCTGTTAAGCATGATTGCAAATCCTTATCACAGATACGGTGTATGTTGATTTGGTTTGCCTTCCCGTAAGCTGCACCACTGCAGTCCATACACCTCTAGTGTAAGTATGTCTCTTTCAGGAGTGTCCCTGAAGTAGAAACACACTGGTGACAGTGAGATATCCATGTTGGCAGATGTTATGCAATAGCTGTTCTGTGCCTGTTGATTTTGACCAGCTGATGTTTAGCACTACAGTGGAAGAGGAACAAGGCTAGGTCCAGGATCCTAGGGGCAGGATGCCAGTCTGAAAAATGCTGCAACATTTTAAGCCAAACTTAATAATTTTGCTTTGGACTGCAGGCTCTGCTGCTCTGTTGTTTGTAGGCTGTGGTGGTATAGCCCAGGAATCCCAAGCTGCATGTTTTTCAGCTCCAGTTGCTCCCCACAGGGCCCATTTCACACGCAGTTCCACCTAAACTGTCGAGTGCCCTCTGGTAACAGTGTGACCTGCAGAGTTTTATAGAAGGTATAAAAGCTGAAGTCTAAGATGGATGCAAAAAAGCAGTATGATTCCCTGTTGAACAGAAGTAAAATGGCAGTCATAACTTGATGTAAGTTTTAGTTACCAGTTAATTGTGGCATCTTGCTAATGATACTGTGCAGAATGTATTGCAGTAACGAAATGTGGAAGTTCACGAGGTGATTAATGCAAAGAAGTCCAAGCACAGCAGAAACTCTTTCACATTTACTCAGTTGCAGAGGAACCCTCTGCTCATACAATTGTGTAGGAGCTCTTAGAAGTCTGAAAACATACTCAGATTGCCATAGCTGTAACAGCCTCAAGGCTTGATTTCAGAGCCAGGGATGTTTTTATTCTCTTAGAGTCCTCATATGAAGTGTTACACAGCTGTCATGTTAGCTGAGCTCGATGGCAATGACACAGTGAAGAGAACCCTCTAACACAGTTCAGTAGAGGGGATTGTAACACCATGTGGAGTAGCAGCAGAGTGCTGCTTTGAAATGGTAATCTCGTTTCAACTGTAAATTTAATATTGTATTTCTTATATAGAACTTTGCTTCCGATAGTGTCACTGTGCTGTGGTAGTGTTGCTGAGTGATCTGAAGAATTTTTCTGGAAAGGGAAGAAAGGGAAATTCTGACACTGCAGCCCCTTCTTGGTATGTCCCAGTCTAGCAGTGGAGGAGTATGGGGGAAGTGGGGCTTGTTACTCAGGAGTTTCTTGACCTTACAGTACTGGTCCTCAGAACAGTCAGCCAAGTAGAAATCAGCTTGGAGTTGGCTTCTGAGAAGTTTTGTGAATGCTGGTATTCATTGATTTAAAGTGACTAAATGTCTGTGAGTTTTTTTGGAAAGACCTCTTCAGTTGCTGTTCTTAGTGCGTTAGTGACTTGTAATAGGGTTTTTATTATTCCAGTTGAAGTGTCATTTTGCTGAGGTTTATCTTTCTTCCACTAGATGGCCCAAGCACACTGCCGAGCCCAGCATGAGAACTGAAACTTCAGTTCGAATACAAATTCGTGTCCTTCTAACTGAAGTTAAAATTCTGCATCACGAAACATAAACAAACTTCTGTGATACTTTGTGCTTGCTTAAAATGCAAACACTTTATACCAGCCAAGAAAGTGTTGATTAATGTAAGTAACATGTGGTTATGAAGGTTTATCTTTTTCCTTGGTTAGGACATTGCTTATTGAGTGCATTACAAAGCAGTTTAGTTTTGTCCTGAGATGAGAATTGGTGTGCTGTCACTCTGACAGTGGGTTCAACAGTAATAGTTCAGAGAGGCTCTGAAAAGGTGTTGATCTTGGGCTGAAGTTTGTTCCAAATGTCTCCTGGGAGAGTTGCATTTTCCAGGCCACCTTATTTGATGTTTTGGGGTGGTTTTTTTTTTCTTTTGTGGCTTGATTTTGCTGCATTGGGTTTTCATAGCAACTTTGCAGCTCATTTCACTAGTGTATAGATGTGGTCAGTGGTTTCTGAATAGGTGTGGCTGTTCATGTAGAGACTGTAATTTAATTCACCTGTTTTTGTTGTCTAGGACATCAAGGATAAGCTGGGTTTTGTGGGTGTCTTTTTGGTTAGTGGAGGAAGACAGGTACACTGAAGGCAGCTCTTACCATGGGGGTGGTTGGGACACTGGAGTGGGGCTGAAGAAGTGATGGGATGTTTATCCATAGAGAGACATTCAGATCACAACAGGATCGAGCCCTGGGCCAGCTCTGACTGGTGTATTGAACTAGGTGACCTTGAGAGGTCCTCTCCAGCCTCAATTATCTGCAATTCCAAAAGGAGATTTTATTAGTTCCTTTGCTCTACTGGTATTTAAAACAAAAATAAATACAAGGAAAATGTATAGTTGTCTTTCTGAATTAGTTCCTAACTTCAGCATTTTGCATTACTTTCCAGCTTTCCTTTTCCTTCTGAGGGTGTTGATGTAGGGGTAATAGGACCACCAGAAAAAGTGTGTGTGTCTGCACACACGCTTTTCCTTCTTAAACTCAATCCCCACTGGGAATACAAAAGGCAATTTTAACAGAGTGCTAGATTCCTTCATTTCACTGCTGCACTTGCCAAATGCTGTCCTATTATTGGTTTATACCATTACTCCTAGAGTCTCTCTTTAAAAGGGATTGTAGATTTTCTCTTATTGCTTTCCTAAGGATCTTGCCTAGATGTTCTCTTTTCCTTTTTCCCTTTATGGAAGAGAGTCAGCAGGTGTCCCTTCCTCTGCATCTGACTGTGCTTCTTTTTTCCTTCCTTTTCCCATCGTCAGTATTTGTCCCATCCTGCCACCTTCCTGCTTATCTTCCCTTTTTTGGGTGGTGACAAATCAACATGTCTATGTGTATAAGAAGGATGGACATAAATGGAGTATTTTGGTGAAAGGGATACTGCTGCCTGCAGTCAGTTATGTAGACAAAGGGGAAATCTGCTCTGGTTCATGGCCTGACTGATACATGGTGCAGTTCTGCATTTGCAGTATTTTGGTCTTCCTTTCTGATTTCTTCCAAAGTCAATAGCTTTCAGCTTATTGAGCAATGTTTCACACAGAGTTTGCCAGTTGAGCCAGGCACAGAGAAATTTCTAAATATATTGGTTTTGTGATAGACATGTATGTTTAATGGGATTTCTCTCCTGAACTGATATACTCTAACTTTGTGTAGGAAATTGGCTGCATTGCCTTGCAACTGCTGTTGTTAGTAATACAGGCTTAACTTGGCTTGTGACTGAAAACTGAACTGATGAAAGCAATTCCATTCTTAGCACCCTGGTAGTGTTAAACATAAGTATAGGACTAAAACATTAATTATCTATTTTGGTTCGTGGCATGAGTTATGGTTTAGTTGGGGTTTTTTTCTGATCAAATTTAATAGCAAGTATGAAATAGAGTGGATTTTAAAAGATGTGTTTCTAGGAAGTCTTTGGTGCAACAGATAGGTGTCATGTGTCTATATATATTTTTTTCATGCTCTGTATTATATGGAACTTTGCTGCAAAAAGGACATTACCTAAACATGATGTGAAGGATTTTAAACTAGTAGCTCAGTCATGTCTCAAGATTTTGCACTTAACATGCTTTTAGTAACTATACACAGTTGAAGTAGGTAGTAATATTTGTTTTCAGGCAAACATTTCAGATATCTGATGTACGTAGTACAATAATGTACTTAATTGTGTTGTTTTGCAGCTAGGAATACAGAGAATATATTTCAGGCTGAACAAAATAAAGTGGTAGTGATGGACAAGATGTCAGAAAGGTGTTGTGTTTCATATCCATCCACATGCATTTACATAGTGGTACCTCTTAAATACATATAGGCATTTTGGGCTAGTGGGTGTAGTGCCTTTGGGGGTGTGACACAGCAGCCACCAGGTAGTACCATTTGAAAGCTGGACAAAGCTGCAGAAGGTTACAGTGTCAGGTGAGAGCTTCTAAACCAATTTCTGCTGTAAGAAATGTGCATCCAGTTCAGTTTAAATTTTGTTTGCTATAACTCTGCAGCTGCTGTGGTTGCAGCATCGTAATACCGAAATCTTCGCCCCAGTATCAGTTCTGTTTGGCTGGCAAAAGTTATTCTAAAATCAAGCTGCTTATTGTGATTGATGAAGCTTGTTCTTGTGGCTAAAATGCCAACTGCAGGTTTTGAACTTTTCAGAGGAGTTCAGAAATATGTACTTAAAATAATATTATTTTGTCTTTATCTTTCTCTATGTCCTTCACTAGATGTCACTAGTAGATTTGGGAAAGAAACTTTTAGAAGCTGCACGAGCAGGTCAAGATGATGAAGTGCGCATTTTGATGGCAAATGGAGCACCTTTCACCACAGATTGGGTAATGCAAACTTTTCCAGTGTTTGGGAAATCTTAGTACTTTTCTCACATGAAGAAGAAATCAGGATTATTACAATTAAGCATTTATATTGCAAACCTTGGCATTTTCTTCTTGGAATTCTACAGTTGCATCATCTAATATCTAGTTAAAAATCAAAATTCTCTGAATTATGAAAGCAGTCCCAGGTAACCTAATTGTGCAGCTGAGAGTTCCCTGATAGAGGGGCTCTGAGTTGTCTTTTGGAGGTGCCTGTTTTTAGTAGGTTGTGTAGGGAGGTCAGGTACCTAAAATTCTAGGGTATTTGCAAGCTTCTAAGAACCTTAATCTGCTTAGTGACCTGACCTTCAAGTTGACTCTGTTTTGAGCAGGAGACTGGACTTAAATGACCTCCAGAGGTCCCTTTCGGTGTTGGTATGGTGTGTTGACCAAGACTGAAAAGGGGCTTAGGTCCCTTGAGATATCACACAGAAAGACAGAAAAAACATAGCACAGACCTCAAAACGTTGTTTTCAGTGAGCTGGTTCTAGTGTGTTGTGGTTATTGGAACAAAACAAACCACTTTTCCCCCCCTGCACTTCATATTCTGTAAAAGCCCTGACAGCTTCTTTCCTTGAGAGTGCAAGGGGAAAATGATTTTGAAGTGGTGACTTGACATCTGGATTTGATAGCTCCAGAATAAGAAGAAATCCTTCATACTGACATCTGTTAGAACTCCACATTTTCCATTGCATTACAGTTGGGAACATCTCCACTTCATCTAGCAGCACAGTATGGGCACTACTCCACCACAGAAGTGTTGCTGCGAGCAGGTGTAAGTCGGGATGCCAGAACCAAAGTGGACAGAACTCCATTGCACATGGCAGCATCAGAAGGCCACGCCAGCATAGTAGAAGTCTTACTCAAGGTAAGAACTGCTGAAACAGGTCTGAGACAGGGATATTGCAGTGACTTATGATCAGATGTTTGCAACTTCCTTTTAGTCATGGAGCCAACATTGAAATTATATGAACAGTTACACTGTGTGCATTGGGTGCTTTGGGATTGGGTTGTTTTCCTATTGTTTCCTATTTCCTTTGTTTTGCTATTAAACTACTTTATTTTTGCATTAAAATCACCATGATTTCAGGTGTATTATTTACTACTGTTTCAAAATAAGACTACTTCCAAATCTGACATTGTGTTTAGTAACAGATTTTAGAACCAAGATGTGTTGTGTTTTAGGGAATCTTTAATCCTTTGAGGTAAATGATTTATTTGGTAGTTAGATTGGAGTACTTCTGTTAAGTCAGTAAATGTAAGCTAACAGGGAATTCCTGATGGAGAAAGATGATTTTTGGGCTTCATTCTTTGACCAGCATTCTTTAATTCAGATCCTTGTAATGATGTAGCTTATGTGATGATCTTGTTTGTAGCATGGTGCTGATGTCAATGCGAAGGACATGCTCAAAATGACTGCACTTCACTGGGCTACTGAACATAACCACCAAGAAGTTGTAGAACTCTTGATAAAATATGGAGCAGATGTTCATGCCCAGAGTAAATTTTGCAAAACAGCATTGGATATTGCAGTAGACAATGGCAATGAAGACCTTGCAGAAATATTACAGGTAACTTTTGATTCCTGATGTTAAGGGAACTTACAGCAAAGTACTTGGTTACATGGTGGTTAGATTTTAATATGGCAGCTGTGACACCATGTGTGGACTGATAATGCAAACTCCAGTCTACTTCATTGCATGGAAATGAGGTTAATTGTTGAAGTGATGGATTATAATAGGTGGTTCCATGGCAGTGTGTGCTCACTGTTCAGTAGTGTTGTTATAGGCAAATTACATGATAAGTGTTACTGAGAAAAGTAGAGAAAGCAAATGAAAAATACCATTATGCCACTGTATGATTCTGTTGCTTCCCTATGTCTTTAACTGTCTGAATTTCTGGTCTGTTTGTTTAGTTTCCTCTTCACTACAGAAAGGGTATAATAAATAGAAGTGAATATTAATTCAAAGACAAGAAGAATACCGCCAATACTTACAGTTCATGGCAGTTGCTAAGCTGTTGGAGCAGACTTTCATGGCATGTATCTGCTCCAGCAGTTTGGTTTGTCAGGTTTCTCTTTTAGGTACATGAGCTTGCATGTCTGTGAAAGGACCTTGTCCTTTATATAGTCCTCTTTCTTTACAATGAATGGTTGTGAATGGAGAAGTAGTGGTGTGTTGTTACTCTCTCTCACTTCAAGAGACTTTTTTGTCTTGAGATTTCAGCCAAAACCAAAGTTTCTTATGTAGCTGGAGATGTGACGTGTTGTGTGTGCATTGCATGAGTATAGTGAGAGAGATTCCCCGTTTGTGTGGAATATGCAATAATTCTAGCTCTTCCAAGGTAAATAACTCCTTTGTACCTACAATTGGAATGATGCTATTACCTTTGTCTCCCAGATTGCAATGCAGAACCAAATCAACACGAATCCAGAGAGTCCGGACACTGTGACGATACATGCAGCAACACCACAGTTCATCATAGGACCTGGAGGGGTGGTGAACCTAACAGGTCTGGTATCTTCCACAAATACATCCAATGGAACAGGTTTTTAGATGCCTCTAGGGTAGCTACTGGGATTTTGTACTTTCATTGATTTTCACCATTTAGTGAAAAGGCCTGAGGAAAAACAGTGGTAAGAATGGTTACTATGTTCCTCTTGAGTGTTTTTTTTGTGTTGCCAATATGTGCCTAAACCAAAATCTCTATGGATATAAATTGTCAGAAGTTGTATTTGCTTAACAAACTTGCCTTCATTTTTAGCAGAATGCTGCTGAAAATGGAGTGTGTGTTAGAAGCTTCAGTGCAATAATAATAGAAAAAGAGACTTTGCTGGTTTTAAATTTATCAGCTAACTTCTTTTCATTCTCCTAGATGAAACAGGAGTCTCTGCTGTACAGTTTGGAAATTCATCAACGTCAGTATTAGCTACATTGGCAGCTTTAGCAGAAGCATCAGCTCCACTGTCTAATTCTTCAGAAACACCAGGTCAGAAAGCTGTCATTTCACTTAACAAACTGAATGTACATAACTTCAGCTTCCCTGCAGCACACAAGCAGTGTGGTAAATAATGACTACATGGATATAGAGAAGGAGAGTAAGGAAGGAATAATAACTGTATTTATGGGGACTTTTTCTTTTATATAAAGTAGCTTCTTTTTAGACAAAATCTCCACTTTTCTTTCAAGGTCTGAAGAAGTCCTAGCAATGTTTCTTTCCAAAAAAGTCCAACACTGAGTTTGAAACTGAAAGATCAAAGCTCTTTGCCACAGCCACTAGTATTGGCGCTGGCAACTTGGGCTTTTTTGTGACAGTGGTCTTTCTTACAGCTTTCTTACTGCTGAGCCTGTACTTGGAAGCCAAATCGAGTTCAGTACAACACCACTTATTCATGTGGGACTTGCTGTTTTGTTTTACTGAATAAACACTCTGAATATTTAAGCAGTGCTACAGGACAGTAATCTATGAACATGAAAATCAGAAGACTATGACTGCAGTCATTATATGAACAACAGAATGATTTTTCTGTGTGTGTTATATTGTAATTAAATTAAAAGATGAAAGCTTCAGGGTTTTATCTACCTTCTCTCATCTTGAGCATCACAACGTAATAGTCTATAGGGGTTTAATCTCATCTCTGTAGATAGAAAGCACTAATGTCTGTCATTAAAATCAAAGGCTCTGCTTTTACCCTGACAAATTGAAAATAAAGTAGAGCTAGTGTGCTTGAATTTCTTTGTGCTACTAGTGATCTTGCTCTCAGTATCTTACTGTGTTAAAAAACCAGAGTGGCAGCACAAGACCCCAGTGTGTAGTGCAAGCTGTGGTATGTGTTGTGATTCTGAACACAGCCTTTCCTTATCTTACCTCCATTTACAGAGGTAATATAGAACTGTGGGAGTCCACTGCTCTATCCTCATTATCAAATCATGAATTTGAAATAGATAGTTGAGCTGGGATTTTTGACTTCTGCTTTTACCTTTAAAATTATATACATACAATGTTTGTTTTGATTTTAAAATTTTATCTTTCCTCTTTAAAGGTGTAAAAATGTTGGGTCTGCAGAACTTTCCCTTTAGTCTTGCTTCATACTGTGTATAATAATTAAAGCTGTGGTTGTGTTTGAAGTACCTATGTAGTACAGACAAAACTTTCAGATTCTTTAGGGGTCCTTCAGCCTTTTACCATTATGTTAAGCAGAGGAATCAGGGCTGGGTCCTGAGGTACAGCTGGCAAGGCATTGGTTGAGAAGTAGTTTCAAGGTAGTATTTCAAGTTCAATTTTTTTTGTTATTCTGCTATTACTGTAACTTACTCCAACTTGTGTGCAATGCAGAAGTTATTTGTGTTCTTAAAAGCAGCTCTTGTTCTGGCAGCTGTGTTAGCTCTGGATCCAAAGCATCAATTTTGAGTGGGATATATCTATAAGGAAAAATGCTAAATAAAAAATTCACTGTATTGAGCAAGGTAGAGCAGGACAGTGTTGCATGTATATTTCAAAATGTTAGTGCTTTATGTTGGCCTGGTGAAAGATTTCTATTAAAAATATAATATGTAGTAATGTATCAATTGGGGGGGGTGTCAAATTTTAAAAGTCGCAGAAGAAATTGACTTAATTCCTTTACTAATCTGTTGATAGTTGTGGCCACAGAGGAAGTTGTGACTGCAGAATCTGTGGATGGGGCCATTCAGCAAGTTGTCAGTTCTGGAGGTCAGCAGGTTATTACCATAGTTACAGATGGCATTCAGCTGGGGAACCTGCATTCCATTCCAACCAGTGGAATCGGACAGCCCATCATTGTGACCATGCCAGATGGGCAGCAAGGTGAGTGCACACTTTTATGATTTGAGCTTGATGAACTCTTGTAGTCACAAGAATAATAATGATTTGTTAGGTGCAAATAGGTTAGAGAATTTCGTGTACATCTCAGAATTCTTAGACCACAGAAGGCTCAGACAGCGTGAGCCGCTGCAGTTCAGTGGGTTGACACATGTCAGCTGAGTCTCTGCATTAGGAGAGGGAATGGAAGAAGTACTAAACTGTATGGAAGAGAAATGGGACATGTAAGAGAAAACTGATAACTATTTGCTTTGCCTTCAACAAGTTTCATTCTTGCAAACTTGTTATGAAAATTAGAAGATGGGAGTAAAACAAAAGCCTTCCAATACTTACACTGGTACCTTGCTAGAAATATGGTGGGAAGGTGAGGCTTGGATTTGGAAATCTGATGCACGAAACAAGCTGTGCAAACTCCATGGAGTGTGTTCTTAACAGAACAAATCTTACATGCCTGAAATTTTAGAGCAGCAGGGGCAGAACCAGTGAAGCCAGGGTGACACAAATGTTCCTGTTGGGCCATATGTACTTTGTTTGTTAGAGCTGCTAGTGTAATAAGTGCTATTTTGTGATGTGTATGTTTTGGGACTTTTCTTTTAAAGATGCTCTGCCACTACTGTTGAGATAAAAATTATTCCTTCTCTGATTTCTTTGTGAGGACTCCCAGTGTGGAGCTTGAGTTGTACACTGGAGACAAATGACTTTGTTCACAGTCTGTCTGAACTAGTACAGCTAGTTACCAGAAAGCATGAATGTGTGTAAAGAGGTACTGAAGTGACAGTCACATTTATTTGCCAGATGGTTGTGTGAGTAAATTAGAGAATGAATTTATTTCAATCCCTGTTTGTTTTTTTTTTTCTTCAAGGCTAATAACTGCTGGAATTTTAGATTACCTAAAGGTGTTCTAATTAATCAAAATCAAAAGCCTGATTTGTATTTAGTATTTACTTAAGAAACATTATAAAGATGATCTGCTACATAATGGACAGACTGCTGCAAGTCACTGCCATGTCTGTTCACTCTGTGAAAAATGGCAATGATATTCCAGAGTGACAGCTAACTACTGTACACCTTGGTAATGAGGAATAATAAAATTCTTTATTAGCTTATGGAAGCTAAAGCAGCTAAAGCTTTGAGTAAATTTTCATCGTACTGACTTTATAATACACTTTATTATATAGTCATGTTTTCATAAAGTCTGCATTTTTTTCTGTTAATAAAATGACTTAAGTAATACAAATTTTATATAGTGCAAATATTATTTGAAGTAAATGTATTTATGTGTACAAATATGTTTTCAGTACTAACAGTCCCAGCAACAGACATTGCTGAAGAAACTGTGATCAGCGAAGAACCTCCAGTGAAGAGACAGTGCATTGAGATTGTTGAAAATCGTGTGGAGTCTGCAGAAATAGAAGTAAGGAGTACATTGCATAACAGTGTTCCACGTTCTGGTTTCTGTGTTGTTCAGCCAGCTAATTTCTGTGTTACCACAAAATGAAGTGTGTGAAACAGCAACTTGTTCGGTCTCTCCTGTTACTGAAACTCATCTTTTACATAGTTTCTGTAAAAATAAAATAGGAGGGCTGTTTGCTTCATCCTGTGGTCATGCATGTAGAAATGACCATTGTTTAAGTATATGATAACATAATTTTCTGTAAGGTCACTAGGTAGTTTTTAAAACTGGGTACTGATACATTATCGAGGAGTGAATGACAGCACTGTACCCTCATCTTTCTGTTACAGCCACATGCCTGTCCTGATTGTGAGATCATATTTTTAGCAATGTTTCCTTTCCATTCATGATACCTAGATAACTGGTAATGGAAGTGTGAAACAGTAAGATTCTGCCTTTGTCAATTTTTATCTGTATATCCCCCTCCCCCTTTTTCAATTCTGAAGCAGTTTACTGTTAGACATTTTTTAGAATTATAGTGAAAAAAAACTTAAAAATGTTGAGAGTCCTTTTTATATGACAAATAGGTGCAGCTGTTGAATTTAAAATTGTAGCTCTTTTTAATATTAGACACAATAGGTCAAACATCTCATTCCTTCTGGTTACTTCTGTGCTGACCAGTTTTGGTCAAAAGCTTATGAAAGTTGTGAATGCTGTGACTAGACTGTAAGTTCTCATTTTGTCAACTCCATGATATTTCATTGTGTACTCTAACGTGTGTTCATATCATCAAGTTGTGCCTAATTGAATACTTGTTGTTGTACAGTATGTGATATGTTATCCATGTCCAGTAACACCGATTACCACCTCTCATCACTTACTTTGCCCATCCCCAAATTGTCACATCAAATGGCCTTTGCAGGTTTGTAGTCATTACAGATTATCCTGACAGTTGACATTTTCTTGCTGCTTTTTAAAAAATGTATGATTGTTACAATAAAAGCATTTTTTTTGGTTCACACTTTTAAAAATCTGCCTGAATTATTCATAAAGGAAATGATATTTCCTGAAGTATTTTAATAATTCTGTTAGGTGAAGGAAAAAAAAACCCAGATTGGTTAAGGAATAAATTGACTTGCTCCCAATTACAGATAGTTGGTAAAACAGTACCAATAATTTTTTTAAGGAGATTACCAGTTTCAGTTGTATATGTTAAACACATTTCACAGATATGGAAGGAAGCTAGTTTAAATGAGTTGCTTCATCTGTTAATTTAAGTGCCAAGTTTTGATGAGTGACATTGTCCCAGCCTGTGGAACTGGAAGTGCACATGCAGACCTCTCTGTGGAGACCAGTTGACTTTAGGGCCTTATTGTGGTTCTCAAGGATATGGTGCTACCTCACTTTGGTAGCAGTGACATTAATGAAGTTGGTGCACTTCAAATTTCTTCATCACAGAGTGACTCCTCCCCTCATCAAAGTACTTTTTAAATATTTAAGTATATAGAGATACAGAAAACTTTTATTGTTTGGTTTCTATGCCTCATACTGGTTCATTCCCTTGTTTCATTATAGAGAGTTAATTCAAGGCTGAGTGATTTCTTCAGCCATTTTAAATTCATAGTGTATGAACAGTTAACTGTAGCTTGGAAGTTTTTGAAGTTGAAAATCCTCCCATTTATGTGAGGTAGTAAACTTTCCTGTGAAAGTATTGTGAAATGGCTAAAGCCGTAGTGGTGTTTTTAAATTTTCTATTCTGGGTCTGTTAAGCTCAAACATTTCAGCTCATTTTGGAGAGTGATAACAGTTTTCCTGAGCAGTTTGAT
The DNA here is from genome assembly GCF_000695815.1 of Acanthisitta chloris. Taxonomy (NCBI): domain Eukaryota; kingdom Metazoa; phylum Chordata; class Aves; order Passeriformes; family Acanthisittidae; genus Acanthisitta; species Acanthisitta chloris. Next base: position 32,001 of record NW_008671829.1, on the reverse strand, counting down.
ATTTTAAATATGGGATGGCAGCAAAAAAACCCATGTCACACGGATACTCTGTTTTTCATCTTCATGCATAATTCATTAACATACAGTGATTTTTATGTTCATTCTGTAATTTGACTGTTTTTCCCATGTTGCATGTTTGAAAGGTGACACACATTAGAACCTTGACAATCATTTCATTAGACTAAAAAAACCATTATTGTAAACTAGTTGTACTAGTGAATTCATATTCCTGTTTTTTCTGTTTAGAAATGGCTTAGTTGTTATGGGCATTCCTATTGTCAGTCATTAGACTGTTAAGAGAAGTTACATGTAGTGAAGAAAATCCCCTGATAAAATGGAACACTTAGGAACACTGAGGATCCTCTAACTTGATTTTTACCTGGGAGGTGTTTAGATGATACATAAGGACTTCAGCTCTTCAGAACACTTTCAGTTGTGTTCTAAAGAATGCCCTAAGAACATTTTGTAGGTTTGATTAAATTAGTAGATCAGATACAGCCCTCCCTATTCTAGATGTCCAAGCTAAGCAACCCATTTTCACCAGTCAGTTCTCTGTAGATGTATGTTGCTCCCCTGGAAGCATTGGCTTCTTTCCACTGCCTAGTCACACAGTATACTTGGCCTCAGTTCCTCAAGTCATTCTGTTTATCTTAGAATCATAGAATCATCAAGGTTGGAAGAGACCTTTAAGATCATCAGGTCCAACCGTTGTCACTTCCATTGTAACCCTAACCCCTAAACCAATCAGTTCTCTGTAGATGTATGTTGCTCCCCTGGAAGCATTGGCTTCTTTCCACTGCCTAGTCACACAGTATACTTGGCCTCAGTTCCTCAAGTCATTCTGTTTATCTTAGAATCATAGAATCATCAAGGTTGGAAGAGACCTTTAAGATCATCAGGTCCAACCGTTGTCACTTCCATTGTAACCCTAACCCCTAAACCAAAAGTGCCAGATCAGATCCAGACACCTCTTAAACAGGCATGGTGACTCCACCACCTCCCTGGGCAAATTTTTCCAGTGCCTGACCACCCTAACAGTGGAAAATTTTTCTAACATCTACTCTGAATCTCCCCTGTATCAGCTTATGGCCATTCCCTCTAGTTCTCTCAGTGCAGGCATGGCAGAAGAGACCACCTCCCACCTCTCTACAACTCCCTTTCAGGTAGTTTCAACCTTGGGACTATGGCAGTCTAAGACTTTCACCTGCTGCACTTATCTATGTGCTTTGAATTGGTAGTATGTCTAGTAGATACTGCTTTTATTTTCTTGGCCTTGCCATGGAGAGTTGAGGTTTTTCCTGTTTTTTTCTCTCTCCTGTCCCTTCTTTAATGTGCTGTACTTGTGGGTACACAGCTCTAGTTCTCTCTTCTGTGGGAAATACTCTTGAGATCTGAGAAACTCTCCACCCCAAGTGTTTGCAGTCTGCACACACTCCATAGCAGTGATTCCACCACCAAATGCTTGTGGTCTGCACACTCCCCATAGCAGTGAGAGCCCCTTGCTGTTTGTAATGCACTACAGAACTACTGGCCAGTGAACTCCCAGTGGTTCTTACTCTTCTGCAGTTGATAGAGCAACTTTGCTTCTTGCCAGTATTAGATTTCTGATGGCTTTTATGAGACGTTCATGGGATAGATAATGGCCAGCTCAGGATGTCCCAGCCCTCAAAAGGCAAAGGCAGGATCAAATGTTTTGACTGCTTCCTTGAGAATTGTCTTGTAGCTCTTTTCACCAACACTCTGCTCCATGAGGCTGTTTTACATAAGATGTTGACTCCCCTCACACCACAGAGATGACTTATGAAAATAGCAGTGTGTTTTGGTTGGACTGGTGCTGGAGCATTGTTGGTGTGTTTCAGATCCTTTGAGGTGTAGGTTCTATTGTTCATTTGGCATTCATCAGTCTAGTTGCTACATGGGTTGGCCATTCATAAAGTTGCTTAAAAAGCAGAATCCAAATTTTCAGAGGTAGAATCTGAACTTCCTTTTCAAATAAAATAGCAAGATCAGATGAGCTCTCATTCTATTAGCATGTGCTCTCAATGAAGCAAACCCCAGCTTACTGCCTTCAGCTCTTAAAGCCCTATGGAAAATCAAGAGTGTGTTCTGTATTCTAACTAGTCTTTATAACCTGTTCATAACATCTCTCCTTCACCTGTTGTTTTTGCTGAACAGGTGCTGCTGTTAGCAGTGATCAGGTCACCTGTGTCCCTGTGTTTCAGCACATTCAGCACAGCATGTGGCTGCTAAGCGTGACTGTGGCAAGTGCTGAGAACAGTAGTGAGTAGAAGGGAGGCAGAGTGTTTTGTATTTTTCTGGCCATGGCAATCTGAGTGCCTCAGTGGTGAAGCATAGGGATGCTCTTAGGGGAGTCTGTGGGGTGAAACCATGAACGACTCTTGGAGGTATTAAATGGGAATGTGATACTGAACTGCTGAGATGGGAATAAGCTGAAAAGGCAAGTTGTTTTCACTGGGCCTCAGTTTTGTGATAAGTTTTGTTTTCCTGGGAGATGGATTGCTTCTCTGATAACCTCCTTCCTGTGTCTATGTAACAACTGCAGTGAAAAGAACGATTTTAAATCAGAACTACCTTACTCATAAAAGTATGATACGTTTTAATGAAATGGTATTTGTTTGAAGATCAAAACAAAACTATGTCCCAAGCAAATTGCTTTTTCATTTGGGCTCAGTGCAGCATCAGACAAATTACAGTACTTACATCACAGGAGATGGAAATACATTCTCCTTAGTTCCTAAGGCAGCTTCGTAGGAAGTGGCATTTCCCCTATTATTCTGCTTGGAAACCATTTTCTATCCATCCCCAACAAACTTGTATGCAGTCACTGCTTTTGAATTGAAAAAGCTTATCTGGCTAAATGCCTGTTAATTAATAAAGATGTGGTGTCCTTGGGGATGTAATTATACCTCTGGATAGCACCGTGTCAATCACTATTTAGAAACCAGATATGTGTATATTTTGGTCAATGGGCAGCTGACACTCTCCAGTAGAAATGGCTATTAGGTAACAGTTTTTCACTGCATTGTCTGGTTAGAAATACAGCAGCAAGGGAGAATCCTGTTAGAGTGGATTCCAGTTTTAAAAAGTAACAAAGGGAGGTGAATCACTGGAGAAATGTTAATACACTATGTCAGTATTCAGTCACCATGCTTCCAGCTTTATTTAGCTCTTTTTGGATAGAGACTTGTGTGGTACCTTTGCAGCTAAATAAACTCAGGTTTGCTGTATCCACACTTGAAGCTTTATTGTGGGGAGTTGTCTGGTGTGGCAATTCCTTTCTGATTTTTACAGCTGCATTCACACAGGTTTACCCAAGTAAGAGCTGAACAGTTTCTAGATGATACCCTAACACTTGAGCTGCACATAAAGGAAAAGTATTTGCCATTGTAACTTGTATTTGATATTTATTTGACAAAACATTGATGCTTCTGTTTCTAACAGGAAAGAGAAACTCTTCAGAAACAGCTGGATGAGGCAAACAGAGAAGCACAAAAATATCGTCAGCAGCTTCTAAAGAAGGAACAAGAAGCAGAGGCCTATCGGCAGAAGTTAGAGGCAATGAACCGCCTCCAGACTAATAAAGAAGCTGTTTAATAAAAAATGAACATTCTGCAAAGCCTGTTACTTTCAAACACCTGCAGTACAATCTTGAACTGTACACTATATAGGTGCAGACACGGGATTACATGATAGAGAAGATGCTACAAGTTGATAACTGGACTTAAGCCGTGAGCTCTGATTAATTTCTTGTAACATAAAAACTCTGAATTTAGGAATTGTGAAAAGTATTTAAAATGAAATACTGTAAATAGTTGGTTTTTTTACAGTTTCAAAATGAGTTGATAAATCTTTTTGAAGGGATCCAGGAACACGAAAAGCCAATGTTTTTGTGAAATTTTTGATTTTAGTATGAATCTAACTTCTGAAAAACAGAACAGTTTTAAGGGTGATGTTGTTGATTTAAGCTGACAGCTTGAAAATTAATTATGTGACAAAATTAATGAACAGTTATTTCTACATGATGAAAAACTCAATCAGCTTCTCTGAATAAGACATTTCCAGGTGGAAATCTTTGTACAGCTTTAAGTAGTTGTCTCAGATTCTCTGAAAACCATATTTGGGGTTTTTTTTATTTTAGGTGGTGAAATTTTTATATTTAATTTCAAATATATCCAAGTAGATTTACATGTATATGAAGCTAATATTTTTTAAACTTTTCAGTTTGTACATATGCTGCATGTTTTTATAATTTCTACACATACATCTTGCATAGGTATTTTTCAGCAAAGATGAGAAAAATGATGAGAAAAATGTTTAGCCTATAGGTCATTTGAAGTAAGCTAGCAGCCAGTTTTATTGTGGATGGTATATTTCTTGGAAGAATGTACTTTGTAATTAAGAAGAACAAAAAAGTATCTCAATTTACACATTAAGAGGCAAAATTCAATAGTGGAGGCATTGAAACTTCACTTTGTGTGTCTTACAAGTTTCCTGTGCAAACAAGTTAAAGTTCAGTAAGGAACAGGAAAGAATGTCTCCACTGAAACACAAACAGTAGTTCTTTGAGGATATTCCTTTTGATCTCTCTTCCCCAATAGCCTCGAAATGACTTCAGTGATATATTTTTTTCTAAACAGACTTTGGCATTTTAATTATGCAATTGGACAAACAATTTTTTTTATGTTGTATTGATGCTCTTCTTGCCCAGCATCATTGTTCCTCACTGTGATACTGTGTTTGTGTGTGTCTGTGCAGTGATCTATTATGCTTAAAATTTAGATGGCACGTTACATCTTCAGAGCATTGTAAAATCTTTTAAAGAACCCTTACTGTACTGCCCAAGGCAGGTAAGTAAGTGTTACTGTCTCAATTTTATAACTGGTATCAGTGCAACACAAGGGAGTGTGGATGACTGGCTTGACACCACGTGAACCTGTGGTCACCTGGGAATGGGTCTCAGGAGTTCCTGGCTTCTAGTCCTGTGCTTAGACTGAGCTGCCTTAAGATTGTTCAGTGCTGTGTTACATTAAATTTTGAACTACTGTGCAGATTTGTTTTTTGTAAGATAAATCTCTTTGTGCTTTGCTTTGTTGTTCCATGTTCACTGCTTTTATGGAATTGTTTATATAAACTTAAGCAAAAAGTCTAGTTTACCTATACTGTACACGGAAGAATTACCCTTAAAACTGTACTCTGGCCTACTTTTTCTATTTTACAATTAAATATCTTTTCCACATACATATAGTGTAGAATCAATTTCAATTGTTCTGTGTGTGCATTAGAAGGTCAAAGCTGCTCTGTGTTCAGAAAAATGTGCAAAACCAGTTTTAGACTTGGAATGGCCTTAAATGGTAGGAGGGAGAAGTGAGGAAAGAATTGCATTGTACTGTGCAAAACTGTCAAGCTGGTCAAAATTTGACCTGAGTTTATAGAATTGGCAGTTAGGAAAAAATCTAACTATCCTAGTATCGGTATGAATTTGGTAAATTTGATCCTGTTGGCCGAATTTGACCTAAAAATAATCAAAAGATAATAAAAATGAAAAATCTGTGGGGGTGGGCTTTAGGAGAATTATTTCCAAGGATGATGTTATCATGCTGGTACTAGGACTTGAAGCAAGCCTTGTGCAGTGTTTAGCTGGAAATTGCTCTTTTAGGGATTTTTTTCAGGAACTATCCATTATGTCACTAGCAAAGTCAGCAAACAGTTGGTCAAGGTAAATGTCCTTCTTAGGCATTGATCCAGTTGAATTAGTCTGTGATCAAAATAATGTTTGTGTCCTCACACCCCACAGACTTAACGACAGTGTAATCTCCGCGAGTTCTTGGTAACGATAAGGATGTCAGTGCTGGGCTGAGTGGTGATAGTGGTAACGTTCCCGTCCAAGTGGAGAGTTTCCCACGGTTCTGACGGAACAGACCTTTGCAGGAAACAATGAAATGAACCTTTTCTATTCATCTTGCTTCCTGTGAGCAAATATTTTATTCCTCGTTGTCCGTAACAAAATCCTTCTAAGTGCAGGGTAGCTATAACAAAACCTTATTCATCACCAGCAATATTTACCCTACCTGTAATACGTTATCACCTGTTTCATTCTAGTTCCCAACGGGACCTGCTGTTCTCTTCTGCACAGAACAAGAGACCAGCCTGAGGAAACTGTCACCTTTGAGTAAAGGCACAGGGTATATGTCACATGAAATGTTTATTGTATAGTTTAGCTCTGAAAACATTGTTAAAAATATTGTTCCTTATTTGCTGTTCCAAATCAAAATCATAAATGTAATTAGTTACCATCTGTGTTTTTGAACAGATGTCCATATATACTAATGTATTAGTTACTTGTAATAAGCTAGAAGCACAGTTTTTGAGAACTTTGAGTTCTTCTTGAGTTGGTTCTGTGCTTGATGCCAGTTCCTTCTCCCCTTCCTGGTTCCCCTTTATGGGATCATTTACAGTAAAGGCAAGAGAGATTCATAACTTGATATTAATTGTGTGGGCAGCTTGCTGTTTTTTTCTAATGTTTCCAGAGAAATGTGAGATAAAGCAGATAAATATGCACATAGTATTTTTTGCACTATTTGTACTTATTCTCTCAATGCCTTTTTTTATCAATTTTTTGGGGTTTTTTATTTCAGTACATTAATCTGATGTGTGTGTATCGCAGCATCTTTGTCATATCTACAAAACAGTTCCTTCTCAAATATCTAATTGCAGCAGAAACTAGGAAAGGTTTCACACTGTAGACTCTGCTGTGAGAATGATGGAACAACTTTCTAGAATAATGAAAGTGTCTGGGCTGTGTTAGAGTACATGAGGCAGAAAATCAAAGCTGCTCTGGCAGCCACTTCTCTTCTGTAGGAAGACAACAGCAAAACTGATGTCATGCATCAGGTGAAGGCTCTGCCTAGCCTGGTGTCTTGTCTCTGGCAGGGCCAGCCCTAAGCAGGAGCCTAGGGTATAGCAAAAATAGGGCAAGAATATATTGTACTGTAGTAATTTCTCTTTCTGCTGCTCAGTCCATAAGTCTTCCCTCTTTTTTTTCCCAGGGCTGCCTGGTACAGTGCAGAGCAAGTGAAGATGCTAAATGCTCAACATTGAGTACAGTGTCAAAGGCTGAGCTGCCAGAGATAGGTCAGGATGTGTTTTCAGGCCCTTAAATGGACAAAGGGGTATCTGCATGTCTGTTCTTTCAAACTGAGAACAATCCAGGTGCAGGACTTAGAGGAATTCTGAAGAGACAAGACCAAATCCCAGTGCTTCTGCATATCATGTATGAGAAAAGCAAGCACAGTGAGGGGAAAAAGATGCATATTCCCAGCTCAGCTATCTAGGGGGATACCTGTGGAGGAGCATCACCCTGGTCTGTGTAACCTGGTCTGATCTGGAAGGGCAGGAATCCACAAGGAGGATCATTGCTGTTTTGTGTTGCAGTTCTGGAACTGGCGATAACTGGAAAGCCTTTCCTTCTGGCAGCATGGGAATGACAGGATAAGGACTGAAGACCTGTGGGGATGCAGGTATATCTCTGCCTGCAGTGTCAGATCTGCTCTCTCTGGTGCCTTGTTTTAATGACTACTGCTAGCACAGTAGCTGGGTTTGCTGGCATGACATTTGCTGGTGTAACATCTCCTAACTTTTATTTGGTTTTGGAAGCTCTTGAGCTTTTTCTCTCCTTCAAGTCTCATGTTAATGTGTTTTATATTCATGACATGGATTACTGTGAGGCTAATGAAAGATTGATTGAAAATGGGAAAGGGGTAGTGCAGAGGCAGCTCCTCTTAGAGATACACTATCTTACACATCAAAAGAGCACAGATGAGAACATGAGAGATTGTAAAAGCCCCCAGTTGGGAGGAGTTAGATAAACATTCCCCAATAACCTGCCTATGCTTAGCTGTCTCCAGAATGCGTGAGCCTGGGAGATAAAAGGAGCTATAAAGGCTGAAGCAGCTAGCAGGGCACCAGACCAAACTGCCCACAGCTCCCAAAAGGTTGTGGCCCAGGTTTGAGGAGGTGCTTTTGTAGGGACTCACCATGGAGCCTGAAGAGTACAGACAGAGAGGTGAGTGATCCTTGGCTCTTGCGAATAGGTAGCATTTGCTCATGCGGATCAACTCTTGTAGGGCTGGGAGTGGTACCCAAAATTAGGATGGACTATATACTTTTTGTTTGCACACATGTCCTTGAGACTCAGATCTGCTGAGGTTAAGATAAAAATGTGACCCAGGGTTGAGTTTAAATTAATGGATTTAGAGTCCGTGGGTAACTTAGCCTTTTTGGTCTTATATTTAAGATACTGTGGGAAAGCTGCAAAACTATAATTCTGAATAAACTTGTGCTAGGGGATTATGCTCAGTGGCTCTTCCCTGGCTGACACCATAAAACTACCCTGACACGGGTACAGTTCTGGAGATGGGGAACAAACTTTGGTCCCAGGGCTAGAGGAGATTGCCTTAAAAAATGGAGAAAAGGTGTGGAGCTGTGCAGCTGTTTTCAGTGGATGCAAAAGGTATGCCATAATGACAAGGAAGTGTGGGGCATGGTGAAAATTTAACTCCTGTGAAATACAGTAAATCTAACCTCTCAATAACCAAACTGTACTTGTACCATAATTGTGTTTTAAAGGTACATTTGAACTGTTTGACAATGACACTGAAATAACCCTGTGAGTCTGTTCTGTGCCCATGAAGCCTGTTCTAGGGCCATGTCCCTACATTATTAGGTGGGACAAGTAGGGTGTAGGAGGGAGGTCAGTTCTGGTGGCTGTGCTGGGAGCAGTATTCCAACACTAATGGAATCCCTGTCCAGTACTAATGACAGATTGTGTGGAGTGCTGGTACTGTTAGTTTTCCCTTAATCCAAACTCAAA
>NW_008671829.1:9037-23094 GCF_000695815.1 Acanthisitta chloris | reverse complement strand
GATGGTGGATTACATTTGCCAGTACCTGAGCAATGTGAGAGAGAGACGGGTGACTCCTGATGTGCAGCCAGGTTACATGAGAGCCCAGTTGCCAGATTCTGCTCCAATGGACCCAGACAGCTGGGACAACATCTTTGGAGATATAGAGAAGATTATTATGCCAGGGGTAAGAAATAAAACATAATCATGACAGGAAAATACCATTACTACCTAGGGTGAATACCACATCCTGGGAACACGCAGGTTCTGCGGAACATTTATCTAAACAAAGTACCCAAAAATGTGGAATAAGTCTTGAAGACATTGTGTCCACAGAAGGATTCTGGAGATAACTGCTGTGTTCCTAACAATAATTTCAGGGGATAGACTGAATGTATTTTTGAAGTACTTTATATATTAACTCATATTTGCCTATAGGGAAACAAATTCACCCATGATTGAAAATCATTAGCTTTACCATATCTCTCCCTGCTGAGCTATATCATCTCAGTTTCAGAGATGTGGAAACTCAGGCACAGCAAGTTGAAATAACTTTTGCCCAAGGTCACGTAAGACTTGTCTCCTGCTCTTTGAATGTAAAGGTTTTCTTTCTCTTGTACATAAATACTGCAGATTCTGCTAGGGAAGTTCATATCACTGAATGTTTTATGTAAGAAGCTGTTTCAAAGTCTGTTCTCAAATTTTTTTATTGATGTTTGCCAAAACTTGATCTGATGTAGGAGAGGTATTCACATGAGGTATGCTTATGTTGATGTCCCACACACAAGCTTCTTCAGGTGTCCAGAGGGGTTTATACAGTCATAAATTGCTGTGTGTAGCTAAATGCAAGCTGTTGTTTGACAAAATGAGCAGGAGTAGCTTTGTTGCAAAGATTACCTTTATAGAGATAAATATTTTGATAAATGTTTCTAACTCTGTTTTTCTGAACGTAGCACAACATTCTTTCCTGTTTAGAATCTTTGTGTGTCTGTTTAATTCAGATAAATGCTTTTGCTGTACTTTGGAATTTATCTAATACCAACACAGTGTTATCATCTGCCAGTGCTGTACTCCTACTGATACTGTCTGCAGCTTTCTGCTGGCAGATGCATAGTTACACATATTATGTTGCTGTGATCCTTTTCCATCTCTTTAAACAGACGCTAATCACTACATCTCATGCAGAATTTTGTGACATTTCCAGACTTAACTTCTAGATGATTCTGTTCTAGGTAGTCCATTGGCAAAGCCCACACATGCATGCCTACTTTCCAGCTCTGACTTCCTGGCCTTCACTCCTTGGAGATATGTTGGCTGATGCAATTAACTGCTTGGGATTCACATGGGTAAATCTTTTTTTGGGGCTATGTTAGAGATTCATGTCCTGTGTGTATTATGCAAGAGCAGGTTATAGTCATTCTTTCTTGTTCTGGAGTCAGCATAATTACTTGCTTTAATCAACTGTATATTGTTTGCATAAATGAAAAATGTTACTTAAAAAGAAAACCCAGAAGAATATATGAGAACAAACATTACCTAGTCATGAGAGGTGAATTAAGAAAATATACCACTAGAAATGCCTGTTTTCTAATTCTTTGCATATCCCACTGTGAGCATTGTTCCCTGACATCCAGTCTCAATGCCAAGACTGTTACACAAGCACTGCAGGCAATAGAGCAGCCACCATCCATAACTGCAGGCTAGATTGGGCTCCATTCCAGTTCTCCTGCTCCTTTGAGAGAACACATTTCCTACTTTTCTGAAAATAATTGTTTGGTGGTCTGGCCCAGCATATCTAAGTATTTTGTATCCTCCTGCAGCAGCTACATAGTGCTACCTGGTTATCACTCTACACAACTCTGTAATGTTCTGAAGCCAGTGGTGAAATGGCCTGAATTTTTACATGTGTGTCTCCATGTAAGAAAGCAATAGAAGCTCATAAACCTGTAGAAAATTGATAGGTATGGTCTCCATGTAGTTGTATCAGATTAGCTCATTGACTTACTTTAGCTCTCAGTTGGAAGAGGGATCAGTACCCAGAGTGACTTACAACCTGATTCTCTTCTTTTTCTAGGCCTCTAGCCCAGCCTGTACAGAACTGGAAATGAATGTGATGGATTGGTTGGCTAAAATGCTGGGCCTTCCAGATAAATTCCTGCACCACCATCCCGACAGTGTGGGCGGAGGAGTATTGCAGGTAGGGGAGATTAGAGGTTACCTCATCAACATTTTGTTTTTACTCAAGTGAATTTCCCACTGGGCAATACTTCCCTAGAGGCAAAACCAACAAGATTTTCTATATGGGTTTGAATAGAGAAAAATCCCAATTTGGCATAATATTCCCAAATTTTAGTATTGCATAGAAGATGATAGAATAGGAATTGCTATTGCTTTTAGTGGTAATCATGTTATGGATGAGTAGCAGGTACTCTTGTGGCCTTACTAAGGACAAATGAGTGTGAGATTTTAGTTCTTCACACTGTTTCACATCACCAGATTATGCACTAGAGTGATTCTTACACAATGAGTGAAGGAATCCTTGTCACTGTCCTTCTGTCACAGTCCTTAGCCACACAAGAAATGATTTTTCCTTTTTCTCATGTCTACTTTGTGTCTCTGAGAGCTGCAAAATCAAGGCCTGAACCTTTACCTCCTTTCAGAAGGGCTAAGCAAGTATCCCCTGGAATCAGATGCAATCAGTGCCCAGGCTCTGTGTTGTTATAAGGGGCTTTGTTCAGGTTTATAATTCTATGGTAGATACTTCGTTTTATCTGTAGAACAAAAAGAAAATGTGATTTATTTACTCCTTGGAGCTCAGTCCTGCATATTAAAAATATGCAGCAGCTAAAGGCTTTGTTTTGTGTTGCTGGCCCAGAGAGATGCTCATCAGCTAATGACTCTCCACAGCATCACAAAAAAGCAGCAGTAGGAATAAAACAAGGGGTGGGCAGCTGAGCACTTCACTGACTTCAGTAAATCCCTGGCACAATAGCAATGCAGTAGCAGTTGCAGTAAATGAGCAATGTCTTTGCAGAGCACTGTGAGTGAATCAACCTTGGTTGCCCTGCTAGCAGCAAGGAAGAACAAAATTCTGGAGATGAAAGTTTCTGAGCCAGACACTGACGAGTCCTCGCTCAATTCTCGCCTCATCGCTTATGCATCTGATCAAGTAGGTTCTTATGATTACAAAGGAGACAAATTTGCTTCTGCTGTCTTGCTCAGGCCATGCATTGTGAACTCACATTTCTGTAGCTAGAGAAAAATACAGGAATGACTCACAAGCATGCACCAATTCCTCTAATGCTGCTTTCTGCAGATGGGGAAACTAAGTCAGCGTGAGGCAGGGTTTGTGGGGTCCTCAAGAGACTGTTTCACATGACTCATTTCTGCACTTCCTTCCCGTTTCTCACAAAGCTTTACTCCAGTAACTAGGTGCTGATCTCATGCTTCAGCTCTAGTTTTTTCACAGCCTCCTTCCACTTGGAGACAGGCACACCCAAGGCGTTGTTACCTCAGTGCTGCTCCTCCTTGTGAGCTCCACTCTGGGTCTCTGCCTGCAAAGCTGTTCTGTCCCTGGGAAAGCTGCAACAGGAGAAACACTCTTGCTGGTTCTTTCTTAGTATAACGAAAAGGACTTTTTCTTGTGAGATGTTTTGGTCTACTCACAAGTAAGGGATTTATCTTGTTATGGCAGGGATGAGGGAGTAAACTGACATTTCCATTTCTAGAGGTTCCTTTAAGAGCTGAGTTTTAATAAATGGCCTTCCAAACACAAGATGAGGATGTCTGTTATCATATTCTAGAGACCAGTACACGAATAAATGAATTATTCCTTGGAATTACAGAGTATTATTTCTTACAGTTAGTCACAAAGAAGATACTTTCAGACTTGTATGAATACCGATTACAATAAGGATTGCATTTCTTGCCACCACTGTCTTTGTAAGGCTGTAACTTATCACAGTGTTCAGCCTCAGAGCTTGCACTCTTACTGTTTTTCCTTTTTTTTTAAGGCACATTCTTCCGTGGAAAAGGCTGGCTTGATTTCTCTTGTGAAGATGAAATTTTTGCCTGTGGATGAGAACTTTTCCCTCAGAGGTGAAACTTTGAAGAAAGCCATTGCAGAAGACAGAAAGAAAGGCCTAGTGCCAGTCTTTGTATGTTCAACTTTCTGGTTGGGGGTATTGACATAGCATTGCATTCTAAATGTCAACATAAAATTACATCTGAAACATTTCTTACTGTGTTAAAATATGTTAGCTGAAGGGTAAAATGTATACAAGAATTTCTGGTTTATTGAATACAAAATTTTAATTTTTAATATTCTGACTGTCTACAATAAGCTCTCGACTTCTAAAGTGCTGCATAAAAAACCCTCAACCCAAGCCATTTTAACAGGTTTGGTTTTTTCCAGGTTTGTGCAACTTTGGGTACAACTGGTGTCTGTGCATTTGACAATCTCTCAGAACTGGGTCCAATTTGTAAGTGTCTTTTTTTCCTGATTTTAAACTATGATACCACATAAAAGATAATGTGAGACTTTTTCATACCAAATCCAAGGAAAGTACAAACACTGATCAGCTCAGTTTTTCAGACATGTCTTAGGGATTGCTGAAGTCAGTACAAGACTTTGCAGTGGTTTCTGTAACATTTAGATTAGGATGCTAAAATACATTTTATTCAAGATAGATGAAATTTGCCAACTGATAAATCTTTAATATGGTTATTCAGGAAATACAGTCTGTGCAGTACTGTTGTAGGATGGATACATGAATATTTAACCTAGTAAAGGATTTTTGAAGGTAGATTTTGGTAGGACATCCTTTGGATTCATCAGTTTAATAGGTTACAAATTCTATTCCATCATAAATTCTGACCAGCTGGTGTTGAAGACCTGAGGCACTTTCTTTTATGGGTCAGATTGTGGCTTCTATTTCTGGGTTCTTTTTACTTGCCACTGTGTCTTTATTCGTGTTTTGTGCAACTGAGTGGTCCTGGGGAATTTTATTATAGAGTTCATCTGATTTCAGCATTATCCTATATTTTGGGGTTCTGGATCCACAGCTTTAGCATAAAACTAGATTGGTAACTGTTTGCCTTCCTTGCTATTTTGCTGTCAGCCTTTCTGCCTCCTCTAAAACATGCACCTGGCTTTCGGGGAGGAGAGATTAAACATGCACTTTGATTCTCTATGTCCCTTTTGTTACAACAATCTCAATTCCAACAGGTGATGCTGAGGGTCTCTGGCTTCATATTGATGCTGCATATGCAGGAACAGCATTTGTATGTCCTGAATTTCGATTGTTCTTGGATGGAATCGAATATGCAGATTCCTTTACCTTTAACCCTTCTAAATGGATGATGGTTCATTTTGACTGCACTGGATTTTGGTGAGTAGAGGCAAAACACAACACCAAAAGGACAGCATGCAAATTCCAAAGTCTTTCTCTGCACTTATTTTACTAAATCCAGTTCCTTCTACGATTGATAGGGTTAAAGATAAATTCAAGTTGCATCAAACCTTCAGTGTTAACCCTGTCTACCTCAGACATGCCAACTCAGGAGCTGCTATTGACTTCATGGTAAGTTATTATTTAAGTTGATATTTTATTGCATATAAAATCTTCAAACAGACTGTGAAATTCCTCACACTCATATCACTCACAATCTTATAGCTGGTCTTATTACATAAAACCAGTTATACGGAGATCCTAATGCAGAATAAATAATAAAACTTTGCAGTGATCTCTGGTTATGAAAATTAATTATAAAACTGCTTTCATTTTGAAGTGCTTAAGATTTTTACACAGATGGAGATCCAACCTTGCCTTTGTAATGAGAATGGTCATTTCTATGCATTGTGTTGCTGAAGTAATTCCTACTGATTCCATTTTGGCTGATTATCTTCTATCATTGATATGTAATAAAAGAGAGATAGGAGTAAGCAGTGGAAACACCATGCTCTGAAACAGCAGGAGAATGAATGACATTTTTATTCAGAGTAAGGTATTCATAGGAGAGCTACGAGGCATTTCACTTTGGATCCATCTTACAGGGGATTTCAGTACAGTAATACAAAGGAATATTCACTGCCAATTATTTCTGCTATGATCTCACCCTAGTCCTGAAAAGATAATTGTTTCCTTGAAATCAATAGTGCTTTTCACTGGAGCCAGAGTGGAGGGAGAGAGGGAAAAATGATATCGAGTCCCTCTTGTGGTTAAGTCGGATCCTGCACGTGATCGTGTAGCTCCCTAAAAATATTCCATGTTTTCTCACTCTTTTCTTTGCAGTAGGTGTTGCTTCGTTTGGAACTATCTACGTCTGTATCGATTCTCACTGTTTATGGCTGATTTGGGCAAACGTTCAGGATGGCACTTAAATATGCAAATTACAGGAGCCAAAGTGAGCACTCAGTCCTAGAGTGTAAATGGCCACATCTTAAACTGATCATGCTCTTTAAATGCAAAAAGCTGTTGCTATTAACTGGTAATTAAAATTAAAATTACCAGTTAATAATTAAATAAAATTCTAAGCATATTTAGGCTATAGATTAAGGGGAATAGCCAAAATCTTATGTTGCAGATAATTGAAACGTATGTAGACAGTGTTTTCTTGATGGCTGCTTCCTGGGCTTAGCAGATTTCAGTAATATAACATTATTTGTATCAGCAGAGATCTCTGCCCTGAGTCTGGAGATGAGGCAGGGTAAGGGGACCCTCCCTTCTGTTGTTTCTGCACTCACTGATGCACTGTTGTGTTTCCACAGCACTGGCAAATTCCACTGAGTCGTCGATTTCGTTCTTTGAAGCTGTGGTTTGTGCTTCGCTCCTTTGGGGTGAAAAAGCTTCAGGCTCACGTCCGACATGTATGTGAATTAACAACACAAGCCTAAGTGTATGATGTTCATTTCTTATTAGCTGAGTTTAGTAAGTTCAGAGATGCAAAGATGAGTAGCAGAAATCCTCTCACATGCAAAGATTGCCTGTGAACACTATTTGTGTGCTGGTTTAACTCTTAAGTAATCTGTAAAGATTAACTGCGTAGATAAAACATTTCCTGTCCCCTTCTTGGAAGCAATAGGCAATGGAAAACCACATGGTAAGCCACTGCCTTGTGCACGTTACTGAGTGCTCCTGTGTAGCTTTCTCTGAGGCCAAGGGCAGCTGTCTGGGAGGCTGTGGTGAGTGGCTGAACCCATCACTGTGAAATGTACAGGCTTAAGTCTGGATGGAGTGTAAATACAAAGGATCACATTGTGGATCAATGGTTGCCGCGAAAGGACTCTAATGTGAGAAGGCACATTCTGTTTTCAAACCTTCTAGAAAATTCCTATGTACAGTCCAGTTATTCATGTTCATTGTCAAAGGTTTGGGCAAATAGAGACAAACTTTAAAATTCTTAGCTTTGTCATTCTTCTGTTTGCTGCCGTTCATGCACTGAAATGGTGTGTTTTAGTAAGGAAAGGAATTCTTTTTAACTACCTAATTTAGTGTCTTACAGTGGATTTGTGACAAACCAATATATGACTATTTTTTTCCCCTCAATTATAGGGTACTGAAATAGCCAAATTCTTTGAATCCTTGGTTAAAAGTGATCCACTCTTTGAAATTCCTGCCAAGAGACATCTTGGACTGGTTGTATTTCGTCTAAAGGTAAAGATTGGGCCTTTTGTGTGTCTCTTTGGAAGGATTTGACCATAGCTGATCTCTCCCCAGACATTAAGAACTGTGATGAGATCTTATTTCATATAAGAATTTGTGATTGCAATTCTTAGAGACCTTTGGATATTATTGGAAATTCTAACTATAGTATTTCTTTTTTATTTATATTTAAACCAGGGTCCCAACTGGCTGACAGAAAAGCTCCTGAAAGAACTAAGCAGTTCTGGCAGGCTCTTCCTCATTCCAGCAACCATTCACGACAAGTTCATCATTCGCTTTACTGTAACATCTCAGTTCACAACCAGGGAAGATATCCTGCAGGACTGGAACATCATTCAAAACACTGCAGCCCAAATTGTTAGCCAGAATTATGGGTTGCACTGTATCAGCTCTGGTGATGGGGCAAGAATCCCTGATATGATAGAAGAGCCTAGTGCTGATGCCATTAGTGATGCTTCTCAGGTTTATCTAGACAGAGGGAAGTGCAAAACACCTTCCAGAAAAACAGTAGTTCAGCCTAAGAAGTTAGGAGTGAGTCCCAGTGCATGTGTGATTAGTCAACAAGTGAAAGGTCAAGGAGATCCTCTAGATGACTGTTATCCAGAAGATGTCCAAGATGTTACCAAACATAAGTTAACCTCTTTTTTATTCAGTTATTTATCTGTTCAAAGCAAGAAAAAGACAGCACGTTCCCTTAGCTGCACCAGTGTGCCAGTGACTGGTAGTGTTGAGCCGTGTAATCCCAAAGCAGCAGCCACTGACGAGGAGTCTCGTGCAAACACCAGAGTTCTTTCTAGGCTGCCTGAAGACATGATGATGTTTAAAAAAAGTGCCTTCAAAAAACTAATTAAGTTCTACAGTGTCCCAAGCTTTCCAGAGTGTGGCATTCAGTGTGGCCTTCAGCTGCCTTGTTGTCCCCTGCAAGCCATTGTTTAACAAGTAAGAGAGCTTGGTCCTCAGGAAGAGAACCAAAGTTTGCTTATCCATATGCAATACTACATGTGATGTTGTTCAAGATGTAAGCAGTGACAATGACCACTGAGAAAATTTCTGTGCTTTTACTGGTGAAACCTCATGTATTTATAGATTAAAACGTCAAATAAATCTTGTAGGCATCTAACATGAAACTCTCTGGTTTGTAGACTGTGGTAAAGAAAATGCCAATTTCTGCCTTATCAGTGCTGGTAATGGACAGTTTCCAGCTGGTGTAGGCTAGAACCATTTTGACACAGTGTGCTGGCCTCAGCAGGGGGAAAACAATGTAGATCTCTGTTTGCACCATTGATTTTATTTTGATACCTTGACTCAAACTCTCTAGACTGCTCTGAGGATCTGTGTCTCTCTCCCTATGCCTGACTCCTATGTGTGCCTTGATTAATCCCAGTTCTCCTCGTACTCTCTCTGGTATCTCCAGCCAACTAAAGTGTGTCATTTCATTTATGTGCAATGCAAACTCCCTGCAGGATCAAGTCCTATCTGCCTTTCTGTTATGGAAGCATTAGTGCAGGGCTCTCTCCTCTACCCACTGCCAGTTTCAACCAAACTGGAAAGAATGTAGTTGTCCCTGAGACTTTTATTCCCTTGGGAAGCTGGGTAATAGAATAAAGTTAAGCTAACCAGACAGTTGGTGCAATTGTATATACATCATTGCTTTAAGAATCCAGACTAAAAGCCTTCTAACTCACAGGCACTTATACTTGAATAGATAATCCGTAAGATTTGAAATGACTCCTCAACACCAATTTCACCGAAACATTGTCATAGAGAATTTTAAATAACATGTCATTTATTTTTTACAACTTCAGTTTTATTTCAAAGCAAAGAATAAATTATACATTATTAAATCAAGAAATCTCTGAGGCAATTTAATACTGAAAATTAAATCTGCTACTGGAAATTATATCATCACACTAATTGACTAGATAAAGCCAAGATCCACATCAAAAGTTTGTCTCAGTTGTACAAAAGCAGAAAAGTGAGTCTGGCAGGCTCTGGAACTTCCTATCAAATAGTTCAGTACTTTTGCTGTAACTTTGGTCCAAAAACCATCCTGAGATTACCATAGATGCTCTTTAGCCACCAAGCTACTCATAACAAGCTAGTGAAGGATTCTTTTGGTGAACAGATAATGAAGCCCTAAAATCTTAGCACAGCCTGGTCTGACTTCCTCCATCCTACCTCTGCTCTGCAGCACTGCACAGATGCAGGGCCACACAAAGGGCAAACTTTGTGCAGAGTTCTGCTCCTTGGATGCTACCAGGAATGAAGGAGATCATAGAATCATAGAATCAACTGGATTGGAAGAGACCTCAAAGATTATTGAGTCCAACCCTACCGTCATTACTAGACCCTGGCACTAAGTGCCACATCCAGTCTCATCAAATAAAAAAGCTTTTTATGCAAGTATCTAATGACCTGGCACCCTAGAGGTAAATAACCCCCAATAAACTTTCACTGAGATAAATAACCCGCCAATAAACTTTGAAATCCATATCTAACTGTAGGGTATCAGTAACTTTAATGACATAGAAACTATATTATTGAATTCAGCATATTTATTTTCAGAAGCTTATCTGTGCAGGCACAAAGAATCTCACGTGATGCTAACTTTTGGTGAGACTATTTATCTTCTGCATGGAATGGCAAGGTAATAATGGATGAAACTTAATGACAGGGAGAATCAAGGCCCAACAGAAAAGACCTAGACTTCTTTCCTCTCCTCCTGTCCAGCAAGTACTAGTGGAGTCAAGCATGTAGTAAACTTTTAAAAATAAGGCTCATTTTTTTACTGTCCTTTTTCCTCAGAGCTGAAGGCTATTTTAGAAAATTTGAGGTAATTATAGGAGAAAAAAATATATATTTCTATCCAACACAATAGCTTTTCCCACACATATTAACTCAAATACTGATTGTTCTCAAAGTTCAGAGATTTTTCAGAATTTATTCTCAGTGATGCAGAAATTTTTCACAAGAGGAGAAAATTTCATTTGAACTAAAGTTTTGGGGCATATAAAATACTTCAGCTACATGCAATAGATGAATGAGTTCAACCATCCAAGCTGAAACAGTATATATTATGTAGAAGTTGTTGCCTCTAGGCAGATACAAGAGCATCTTTGACTTCCCATATGGTTGTTCTTCCTGTATATGTGTGTACTGTATAAATGGGCATGTAATAAAGTCTCTGCTCTATACAGAACAGCATGCAACTCTCCATTTAAAACATACTAGTATGCCAAAGTCTTCTATGGAAAAGGAATATGGTTTGTCCATATGGGTTCATGCCTTTTCCTTGGAGCTGAAACCTGCCAAAACCTTTATCTAGACCATAACCACTTATATGTATCTAAGTTGCTATCCAGCTGCAGCAAGAGGATTCTTCAGCATTACCCTGTTTGTTAGCAATTTGGACATTTGTCTGAACATAACTGTGAATTAATCCCATTGTTTATGACTGAGGCCTATTTTATTTCTAGTCTTTGTTACTTATCAAATAGCTGGCACAGCTAGGTATCACAGCTCAATGCTCACCTGCCCCTGTACTCAGTGCTGGTGAGGTCACACCTTGAGTACTGTGTGCAGTTCTGGGCCTCTCAGTTCAGGAGGGACACTGAGGTGCTGGAGCAGGTCCAGAGAAGAGCAACGAGGCTGGTGAAGGGACTCGAGCACAAGTGCCATGAGGAGAGGCTGAGGGAGTTGGGGTTGTTTAGCCTGGAGAAGAGGAGGCTCAGGGGAGACCTTATCACCCTCTACAACTCCCTGACAGGAGGTTGGAGTCAGGTGGGGGTTGGTCTCTTCTCCCAGGCAACCAGCAGTAGGACAAGAGGGCACAGACTCAAGCTCTGCCAGGGGAGGGTTAGGTTGGAGATTAGGAAGAGATTTTTTACAGAGAGAGTGATCAGGCATTGGAATGTGCTGCCCAGGGAGGTGGTGGGTTCAGCATCCCTGGAGGTTTTCAAGCTGAGACTGGATGTGACACTTAGTGCCATGGCCTAGTCACCACGGTAGGGTTGGACTCGATGATCTTTGAGGTCTCTTCCAACCTGGCTGATTCTATGATTCTATGATTAGAAAATGGAAATGCTGTCCAATTTGGAAACCTCCTTTCATCTGCTCTGAAGCAGCTTCCATCACCCAAGAAGTGGTGCCCAGGTGGATCTCGCTGTGAGGTTTCCTGGCAGCTGAAGTGTGACCTGCCCTTGGGAGCATGTTCTGCCCTCTCCTTGTATGGTGCTGTATCTTGCTTGGTGGTGAATAGTCTAATAGGCAAATTGTAGCTTAGGCAACAGGACATTTGGGGTGTGAGTTGTTTTTTTTTTAATTAACCCGCTCAGATTTATTGGTGTTTGAGATGCACAGAAGGAATTTGTCTCTGTCTCTCTGTCTTGCTCTTGTGCAAGGCTGAGAGACACAGTTACTCAGACAACCTTGAAGCAAACTCCAGGAATTTCACCCTTCTGACTGGCCCTGGTGACCAGGACT
This sequence comes from Acanthisitta chloris, assembly GCF_000695815.1. Taxonomy (NCBI): domain Eukaryota; kingdom Metazoa; phylum Chordata; class Aves; order Passeriformes; family Acanthisittidae; genus Acanthisitta; species Acanthisitta chloris. Next base: position 10,969 of record NW_008671829.1, on the reverse strand, counting down.
CGGTTCTTCCTGGTGAAGTTTAAGCAGCCATTACTGTGACTAAGGATGGCTTTTTATTTCCTACTTTTTTTTAATTATTATTTTAATTTCCTATTTTGCTAAGTGCCACCAGGGAGACAGTTTCCTCCACTCTTACTCAGTTTTCTGCTGCCCTTTTAGGTCCAATCTGATACTTCTCACTAGAAGGTGACCTGATTCAGGTGATTGATCTGCCAGGAAACTTCTTTGCTGCAGACTTGGTTGCCTCTGCCAGTAATTCCCTTTGCTAGGTGAGCTGTGGCCACAAGCTCTGGGTGCCCATGTGGGGTGGGAGCAGAGCTGTCCAGTTCAGCTGTGGTCAGACCTCCCAGGCAGTTGCTGCAGTTGGTACCTGACCCTGTGGGTTGCAGGTGGCCCATGGCCAGGGCTGCCTGTCCTGCTCACATGCTCCTGCCATCAGCCAGCGCTGGAACTCAGTGAGGAGCTGGTTCAGGGAGCTAGCACAGGTGAAAATGAGCTGATTTATGTCTAAGGTAGATTTTGACTATCATTAGGCTTTACCATCTGGATAAATTAGAGGGGTTTTACAGTTCTTCTATAACAGCTACTGCTTCAAACTGGTGCCTCAGGAATTTTGTAGGAGTTGCTTCACAGCTGTAAGCACTACAGAATATTTTTGAAAGCTTCGTTATGTGTTGATAACTGGCTGGGAAAGTAGGAGAAATTAGTACACCCTCGTGGCTAGGTTCACAGCCAGTCTTTCCAAAGCATTGCTGAACCTCTGTAAATAATTCCAGCCTCTTGCTCAGAAGAGTGTGTTGCAGTTTTGTGCTGTGGTCTTGAAATGGACTTTCTGAAGTTTTCCTATGTCCTGGGTTGCAGTGTGGGGGGTATCCATGGGATGTATTCTATTATCATCTTCACAAGCTGTTAAAGCAGGTGGGGCAGTGATCGGTATCACCTTGTCCCTCCCTCAGGGCAATCCTGATGGCTCCCTCAGTGGCTGTCTCTGATTAACCATGCATGGCACATCCTCCCAGTGATCCTTATCCCTGTCCCATGGTGAGGGGACTCACCCCAGGGGTTGGGGAGCCAAACCTGCTCACAGGGATATAAGCTGGGTTTGGACCAGCACAGAGCCCTTTGCCTGCTGGATTTCCAGAGGACAAGAGCTGCTGCTGGACCTTCAGGAGAGGAGCAGATCTGTGGGATCACTGCTCCAACAAACCCATCACTCCAGGAGGACTGCAGCCACCATTTAATCGGGCTACTACTACAACTACACCCTGACTGACAGGGTGTCAGGTTATTTTCTGACTCTGCCAGGTTACTTTTTTTTGTACCGTTGCATTTGTGTTGTTTTGTTGTGTTGTTCATATTAAATTGTACTTCTGACTCAGAGTCTCTCACTGGTTTGCTTTTCAAACCAGCACATCCTACGACACCTTTTCTTCTTCAGTTACATCTCTGACTTTCTTGCATGGCAAGTGGCATTAGTTCTGGAACTTCACTAGGGAATTGTAATTAGCAACCTGAAGAGCTGAAACCCTCCAGTTAATTGATCATGAATGTGACATTTTGAAGGACCTTGGTTTGCCTAATTATTCAGGGCTAATTTTCTAAAAAACTTGTAAATTTTCCCACAACAAATGCTTGGTTTGCTGACCAGCTTTTCACAATGCATTGTTCTTCTAAGCTATTCTTCGAGATAAATCTTTTCCACTATTCTCCAATTACAGGTTCCTCATGAAGGCTTTCAGCTCTACAGAGATTTCAGTCATGAGCTACTTATCTTGCTGAGACAGTTAAACTTCAGAGGTAATATTTATTGACTTATACTTCAGTAAACCCTGTTTAATACCTTATCTTGCCTTTCACTTTTTCTCCCATCAGATACGGTAAATGCAGATTTTTTTGGAGAGAGCTGATAGAGCTTCCTGTGTTGACACTCTT
>NW_008671829.1:0-9026 GCF_000695815.1 Acanthisitta chloris | reverse complement strand
GTGTGCTGGAGCCTGTGCTGGGAATTGGTCAAGGGCTTGGCCTGCTGTGGGCAGTGCTGGATGTTGCCCACGGGGCTTGGGTCTCCACAGTGCCAATGTTTGGCACTGCCCAAGCATTCCTTCAGAGCCTGGAGGGTCACAGGCTGCGAGGAGGAAAGATGCTGCTCACAGCTGCTCACTGTGGTTTCAGTGAGTGCTCAGTTAATGGGTTTATGACATCCCAGGTATGCTCCATTTCCATAGTCTTCTCATTTCCAGCCTCCTAATGCTTTGTGGAAGTGCTTGAAAACCAAGTGTCTTTCTGCTATAGCTCCACGATACCTGACATTCATAGAACTTTTCTCTGCATCAATATCCTCCATGGGGATGCATTGAATTTCAAGGTGCCTGCAGAGGTCACATGGGACCACAATTTAAACTTAGATAATTAACTTATATAAATTTAACTTATATAATGAATGCCGCAGTATTTTGAAATGGAGGCTCCAAAATTAGCCATCCAAAATAAATTCATATTTTTAGCAAATTATTACTAACTTTTCCATTTCTTACTGTCACAGCTTGAATCTCAGCTGAGTTCCAGCCTCAGTGAATGATGCACAGGCATCCTGGAGGGTTAGTTGTTTAATATTTGTAGGGTACAATGAGCTATGATTATGTGGTGCTGATTATTTGCCTGTTACTGCTGCTGTAGCAAGCAGTGCATAGGTTCCCCTTGACTCCAGCTATGAAATCCTAATTGTTCAATACTTGCTTATACTCAGCTTTAGACAATAGAATCTGTTTTATCAATAGAAAATACAGTTAATGAAATTTATTCAGTAGTATTTTCTCAGTTTATGTGCTCTACTCTTTCATTTGCTTTTTTCCCTGCTTCTATTTTCAGTTCTCTGTAGGGGGCTGGTTGCTACAGTGCTCATTTGCACTATTCACATAGCAGGAAAGGAAGTTAAAAATAAAGAAAATTTAAACCTTGCCAGATGCTATAGAGTTCCTTAGACTTGGGAGAGACTTCCACGCCGCAGGACATGAAGCTTTGCAAGTTTGCCCACAGGCAAGGATCTCTTGCTTTGATCCACGAGATGTCACCAGAGGGCAACAAGTAAGTGGAAGTTTGTATTAAATTGGGATTCAGACTCTGCTGTTAAGGGCAAGGTACGTAGACAGGGAGCATGGGAAAGCTCAGCACTCCTCATGCCAGCTAACCGTAGGATGCTCCAGGCTGCAGCACTTTCTGTGCACACAGGCTCCCCTCTTTTCTCTTTGGTGTCTCTTTGTTATGATTTGCTGGGAGACTTCACTGTCATGGTACAGGACAGCATGCACCACTCTCAATGACACCAGCTCAAAGAGCAACAATCACACCACAAAACAACACTGAACTAATTACTGATGAATGGCAGAGAGATGGGATTCAGAATGGATGACTGGTGGGTTCAGTGAACCTGTGTAGCAGGTTAGATGGGTTTGTTCTTGCCTTACCTGTGTCACTTGACCCTTCCCACTGAAAGTCACAGCTGGGTATTTTTCAGGATTGCTAAACTGAAGTCTTCAGGCTTCATTTTTCAGTTTCAAATGTCTTTCTGTCACATTTCGAACTCACAGCTACTACAGTTTCTGTTAAAGGTTTATATACAGTTTTTCTGTAAGGTTTAAATCAGATGAGACAGTTTGACCTGATCTTATTAATTGGTGCTGGCAAAAGGGATCATTCTGTTTCCCAAGTCCTCCTAGCTCCACTGCCTTCCTTGCTCCAGCTCTGGTGCTCTTTTAACAGTTCAGTGATGATTTCAGCTCACTAAGCCAGCAGAAAACTGATGTTGCTGGGGAGTTCTCTGCTGACTCACTGAATAGAACTGGCTTACCAATAAGTCATATTAGTACCAATGTTAGAACTAATGCAAAGGAAGGAATGAGGAGATAATAAGCAACAGCTTGATCTCCCTTCCCTACATGCTCCATCTGAAATTCTCCTGCTGTTTCCCCTTCACTTGGGAGGTGCAAGGTGTCTATTAACCAGGCAAAATAATTTTTGTAAGTATGAGAACCAAGTTCATAGTCTCTGGAGAGAGAAATCACTGAACCTGCTCATGGCAGAGTTCAAGCCATTCCATTTTTGCTCTCTCTGCCTGGCAGAGGTTCAGAAGATGAAGGTCAGTGAAGTACATGCTCTGGCACTACTTAAACTGTGCTACCATCAGCAGTTTATTGGTATTTTCCCAGATTTTTTCCCACTTCTGAGGGATGATGCTTACAAATCTGTAATGCATCAGGGTTTCTAGTAGGTCAGCTAGGTGTGCTGACCTGCTGGTCCAGTTTGCAGCTGATTGGATCTCTGTTCACTGAAATACTTTGTAATCACCAACCACCAAAAAAAGTCCTTTACAAGAAGGGAGCTGCTCCAGTGATTAGAATTTCCAAGAAAATTTTGTCTAGTGGATTACCCAGGTCACTCCAAAAATCAAGAAATCTAGTTGTTGGAGGGTGACTTGACTTTGCTGCATTTTGTCACTCTTTTATGTTCCTTTATGTTAAAGACATTGCTTTTAAAGGCTAAAATGGTGCAGCATGGCTGGGAATAAACATGCCATGACTCATTAGACAAAACCAAATAGTTCAGATTTGTATGCCACACACATAAAAGTAGAAACTTGCAGGAGATGTGCCACACTCCACAGAAGCTCAGGTGTGTGACTGGGGCAGCATAAAATGACAACACTACTACTATGTATGTAGTTAATAAATATGGATCTTAGCTACTCCAATTTGCACATCATGCCTTAGGAGTTTCTCCCTCTGGTTAGAGGCATATGTGGTATCTTGAGAGATGCCCTCAAAGCACTAGTTGGAGACCCAACCATGTTGCTGCAAAGCCACATGGCTTGTAGCAGACATGTAGCAGTCATAGCAGGCTGTGAGTGTCTGTCTTACCAGCAGCCTGTGTGGAACCTGGTGCAGAAAGTGGAAGAAGCAAAGGGAACCTTTCCTCTGTTCTGCCTAAATTTTTTTGGATCTGAAACCTCTTTCCTTTTTAAGAAATTGACATTTTGCAGCTAAACACTTGTTTTATCAGAAAATTGCCCACTAAATCTTGCAATACCATGTTTGTTTCTACTATTTTGGATTGAGTGGAGAGCTTAGATTCAGCTCTCTGCTCATGTATGACTGGCTAAAGAAGTTCTAGATGAAGCTGTCTGAGTCACAGTGACACTCTTCTTTCTGTTGTAGAGGTGTTAGAAGCAACTGCTATGAAATTCTAGGAACAAAATTGCAATAGCCTACAGTGACATTTGAGAGATTCCTGGTGTTGGATAGTAACCAGATTCTTGACACTGAGCCCATCCTTGTCTTTCTTGGATAGACATGGTTGGGATTCATCAGAACAGATGTGCTCTTCAGGTTCAGAGAAGGGACCTGTCAAAGCTGAGGAATTATCTCCTCTCCTGATACAGAAACTCCAAAGGGAACCTTGCTCAATTCTCTTTCATGGGGTTGAGAGAATGTTTCCATCCCATAAACAGATTTTGAATTCTGTTGGTTCATTACAGATACACAGCCAAACTCATTCCAGAGCTATGCCAGCAGAAGTTAGTTGGGTTTGTACAGGTATCCCAGTCACTGCAAGCAAGTTCCTTGCTCTCTCTTCTGCTGAGGACTTATCTGTCAAGAACTGGAGTTGCCAAGGGGAGGTGAAAGGAATTAAGCAGAAAGCTGAGAATTTAAAATTTCTCCTTTCCACCAAATTTTGCCTTTGCCATGTTTTTGTTTTCATTTGTGATGGAAGAGTAAATGACATCCATGTGTCCCAATCTGGGGTTTTTTTTAACTACTGGGGTTTTTTTAACTACTACTTTAACCACTAACTTTAAGCTTGAAACAGATTCAGCATAAAATTCACTAAATCCTCTGAAGGAGACACTCAAAGCAAACCCTACTTGTATAATTTGTTACTATCCTACCATCAGGGCAAGATTATACTCAGCAGACTTTTCAAAGGCAGTACAGTATGAGCAACATTCACAGGTGCTGCCTGCAAGAGCAGCTTATCAAAGAATGTGCTTATCAAAGAACTGTGTTTTCTTGGAAAGAGGGGAGGGGGAAATATGCTTTGCTCTCATAGCCTTATTTGCTGAACAGCAGCAAACTGAACAGACAAGGTCTGCCATCTAGTTTAGTCTAAAGGTGCTTCAACCTCTTTTACATGACTAAAGTACCTATGTATGCTAGAAAAGAGTAACTGGAGTAATTGCTTGTCTGTTAAAGGCAATATGCAGAAGCTCAAGAAATTGCAGAGTGACTGAGGTTCTGTGGCTTATTCCTCTTGTCAGGGAGTCTCTTCAAGGCATTCTGTGGTTTGAGGTAGAAAGGAGAAGCAGAGGAAAGCTGGTTTTTGTACTCCCTAAAGTAAATATAGTCTAATAATTTTGGTGCTTTGGGCTGTCCTCTCTTGGGAGCTTGGTAAGGATAAGAGGTTGTAGGAGAGCCAAGGCTTCCTGTCTCTTCCAAGAAAGAAAGCAAGTGGAAAAAATTCTTCAGATTAGGAGGTCAGTAGCTTACTTGCAGTTGCCTCACACAATGGTTAAAGGAGCCAGAATTTGTGAAACTGTTGTTCAGATCCATAATGTGATACGGCTGCAATTTTAACTCTAGTGGGAGTGAGAAGAAAACTGGATGCAGTTGTTATTTCAGGGGCACAGCAAAGTTACATTAATAATTCCTATAAATATTCTTCAAGAAAGGTGTGAAGCAGTTCTCAGATTTAACATGCTCACGTACAACAGGCTATGTTGTGAGACCATATGTTTGAGACTCAAGAGATTTCAAATGTCCTAGAGCCATGAAGTTTACTTGGCAGCTCTGAGAGAAAGTATTGTCACAGTACTGACCCTAGAAAATCTTGGCAGATCACGTTACTGCCTACATGGAAATACTGGTCTGAATGAAATCTATCCCACCAAGTGATGTGCCTCTTGCTGCATGGACCTCCAGCATTTTTCAGTAGTCAGCACTGCACTGCCTCTGGAAATGACAGAGTGTAAAGTGTCATGGATTATGGCATGACATGCCTTCATAGAACTTTCTTCAGCTCTGTCACCTTTCTATAATAGAAACGTGACATCTAAAATTAAAACAGGTTATTTCCATGTATGCTGTGCTCGTATTTATGTGCACATACAATGCAGCTAATCAGAATCTGGATTTCTGCAAGCTCTCTCAAGGAAAAGAAATTAATTATTAAATCAGTCATTTCCATGATGTAACATGATTAGTGAGTGGCCAGAAGGACAGAGATTAGGGAGAAAGAATTTCCCGTCATTTTACACATGTAGCTTGTTTGGTTGGATAAATTTAGTTATATCTTTTGAGTGTAAAGAATGATAAAGCAAGATTTATATTTAATTAAAATGGAAAAATCTTTCAAAGTACTTTGATAATCGTATATTGGTTTTAGCTCTTATTATAGGTCACAAGTTAAAGTGAAATATTTTAAATTAGAGAAATTGTTTTAATTATGTGTAACAAAATATTTTGACTGTTTTTACAGTTGACTACAAAATTATGAGCTTAAAGGAGGGAAAAACAAAGTTATTTTAATGTTTCATGGTGCATTTATGCTTTCCAACTGAAACAGTCCAGACTTTTGAACTTCAGGAAATTTGAAACGTGCTTTCTAAGAAGCATACTGGATCCTTCTGTGTTGTTCCTGATAGCTGACAGATAAGGTTTGCTGTGTCAAATTCTCTTCTTGTGGGTGTAGTCTGTTGGAATTTAACAAGCACTAGACAAGGCACTAGAAGGAAGGAACTAAGTTTTTCACATTTGTGATGTTGATCAGATTAAGTTTCTATAAGTAAAGTAAAAACTGTTGAGTATATGTAAATGTTAAGACCAGCTCACACTAATGTCTTTTACCAAATTGAAATCAGTAATAGAGCAGAAATACTGGTAAGAAAAGGTAAGCTGTTCCTTAACCTTAAACATCATATCCCTCAAGTGCTTCAGGCACGTTGCTGTATCACATTTAAAATCTAAACAACAATTGAGACCCTCAATTCTGTGTTGGAAATTCACATTTAAACAGTAGTCTAATCCCTTGAGAATTCTGTTCTTCTAATAGAGATGTGTTAGAGATAAGGTAGGTGAAGCTAAAACCAGATACTGTCCTAAAACAGAGGAGTTTATGCTTTGAGCTTCATTAACACTGGTCTTGTTACCAAGGATAACTTCTCTCTGCTGTCTCCTGTTACTTTTCTAGTTCTATAGTTTTAAACTAGAATTTTACTCCTTAATATCTGATTCTCTCATGCTATTGGGCCAGAATGTTGCTCTTTATTAACTGGAACCTCATTGCTTTAAATGAATTACCTGGTTATCAGAGTGAGATGGTTTTATATAAGCCTGCAAAGCACCTTATGTAATTCAAAACTGATGGATTGAATATACAAAACATGCACAGAGCCTCATTAAAGAATAAATAAATCACAACTTGATAGTTAATATTTGTAGGCCAGATCTCAGCAATGTGAAGCTCCTTTTTCTGTTTCAAGTTAAAATTCCATACTGGGGTGAGGTTTGTGGGGAAGAAAATATCTTTACTAGATGAGCACATCATTTTCAAATAATTAACATTATTGATGTGTCTGATCTTTATTATAAGGTCTTTGATTCAAAAAGCTCAGTGCCTGCTTAGTCAACCACCTTGTTTAAGTAAATTTCTTGTATTTGAATGAATGAACTTGGCTTTGTGTAAATTTGAATAATCATTACTGGTGTTGTGCTCCATGATTTATGTCACTGTTAAAATGTACATTGCTAGACCAAGTCATTCTTACCAAAAAGGAAAAAGAAGATACAAGGAGCTGCTTAGTATACAAAAAGCAAGAGGACTCTCATTTTGATGCCAAAGAGGGAACTATAAGGAATGACACTTCCATACACTACAAATGCAAACTCTATGATGTCTCTGTTGGGTGTTAAGGAATAACAAGATGCAAGCTAAGAAATATAAATAAGTAACTGATTAAGGAGACAAATGAGCTGGTTTTTTTTCACGTGGCCCAGAAGATGGTTAAGAGATGAAAGAAGTGTAGTAATACCACTAGAGTATTTTAGATGATTGCACTGATAGCATTGCACGTATCAAGGCCCATGTGAGGGCAGTCTGGGGGGCAGATGACTGGTATGAAGGCTGCAAGGAAAATGCCATTTACCATGAGGAAACGTTTCAAGGTCAGACTGTAAATGTGCCAGTTGGGAAAAGGAAAGAATTTTGGCTTTGATTGTATTTAGATGAAGATTGGCTTGAGTGCAGGAGGAGCTACCCCTGAAATAGGAAGAAAGAGACCTGTGACATATAGGAAAGAATGTTTTCATTAAAAAAATACTGTGAGAGTAAAAATGCAATCCAGAAGAAATATTAACAAATGTGGGAAATCATTCAGCAAAAGCTTGTTGCAATGATGCAAGGATGATTTTAGGAACCCTATAAAGCATCAAACATATGTACTAAGTAGTGAAAGAAGTATTGTGCAGAGTCAGAAAAGCTATGTAAACTGAGTCAATAAAGAATGAGCCAAAGGTCCAAAACTAGCTGATAAGTTGAAAAGGGCAAAAAAGGAAGCAAGACCTTTGGATTTAGCCACAAGCCAATCATTAATTTTTTTAGAAGGTCAATGTGACTAGAGTGACCTTAGCAAAATCAACCCAATCAAATAACAAGCATTTGAGCAGAACTAGAATAAATGTGGGATTTTTTTAAATTAAATGACAAAAATTGGCAACTAGGAATTAAATAGCATCAAGAAAATTCCTTTTTGAAACTTAAAACAATAATCCTTGTATACTTTTTTTGGTACAAGAGTAGTGTTTGATGAAGTTATGTTATAAACGAGTCCTAAGAAACAGAACAAGTTATGAGAAAGTTCTGCAGTCATATGGAACTGGGTGACACATGGTTGCTATCGTGTCAACTCAAATAATTAACGTTTCTCTGACAAGTATGTAAATTCATGGCGAACTCACACTGTGCTATTTGTCCTGAGAATATGTAGTATTTACTTGTGCCAAAAAGGCAAACTGCTGAATGAATAATTACCTAGTAGAATAAAACTTGCCTACTCTAATCTTGGTGTGTTAAAACTTTGGCTGATTTGCTGCATTCTAAGGTAATAGCTTATGTTTTAATATATGTTACTGTAGTGCTGTTTACCCTTTCCTGCTATAGACATGTCTGCTGAGTTCACTAGCATTACCTATCATCTTGCATATAGAAATAATGTTAAATAACATGTCTGTTTACAGCCCTGCACCACTGGACTAGCTTTGGAGAGCAAAGAATAGGCTGGAGAAGTATTATACAAGGTAGCAAACACATTTCTCATTGTAGACCGTTTCTGTTGAGATAGAAGTATTTTTGAAGATATGTCTGATTTTATCATGGAAATGTAAGTATAGGTCTATGACAAGCTGACCATTTGGGGGTTAAATTTTAAGCTGTCTTTTCATCCTATCACAATATGGATTTTGAGAAGGCAGAATTCAAAATTGTTTGGGATATTCTTGAAACACCCCTTCAGTCATTACAAGAACTACAGTATTTTTAGGTGAATCACAGCTTGTAGTCTAAAAATCTGAATTCTTAACATATGGAACACTGGGATTTTTTTTGATAAAACCAATTTTGTCTACTACAGGTTCAATGAAGAACACGACTAAAAATAACCATACAGTTATTTCAGCGCACTTCTTAGAGAATCTTAAACCTGACTGGAAATCTTCAAAGTCAGATTGCTGATGAAGAGACCTTCGTGGAAATAAAATCAAGGTATATTGAAAGAAGCTTTGGGGATTGTCTCACCCAGCTGGGCTGCACCTCTCGGGGCTACCTGCGGGGCTGTCAGCAAGGAACAGTTAAGGAGATTGTTATGATCCCGGGGCTACCACCGGCTAAGAGTTAAGGTCCCGGGGCTACCACTGGCTAAGAGTTAAGTTAAGATCCCGGGGCTACCACCGGCTAACAGCTAAGG
>NW_008671828.1:0-19856 GCF_000695815.1 Acanthisitta chloris | reverse complement strand
CTCGTCCCGCTGCGGGATGCAGCCTGCGCCCCCAGGGCCTACCCCGTTCCCGCGTGTCCGGCGCCTTTGCCGCGGCGGGCACCGAGAGCTTAACGCGTGGTGTGCTGCCTCGATCAGCGTTCGTCTCGTCTGGCTGTGTTTTCCCATTTTATCAGAAAAAAAGTAGGAAGTACTAGTCAGATGCTGCAAGCCGCGTTTCACCCATTTTTTTGTGTTAATGTTTCCTTTTTGTTCTTTTCTTTTCTTTCAGCAGATGGCAAGTGATGTCCAGAAACGGATAGTCCAAATAAGTGGATTTAAAAAGCAAGAGAAAGTGGCACTGCTCAAATTGCTGTTCAAACTGGACTGTGACTTTATAGATAGCAAGGTATTGTTTACTAAAGTACAGTAGAGAAGTTTAGAGCAGAAGGTAAAAATGTGAGCCTTAACTGAAAGGACTGTGTCGTAGTTCAGTTGTGTATAAATAGGTGAGGAATTGAAACTGTTTCCAGTGATAAAAGTGTGTTTTGTTTTTCTTTTGTTAGAAATACCGAAATTGTACACATCTTGTAGCAAAAAAGCTGTGCAACAGTGAAAAAGTCTTAGCTGCCTGTGCTGCTGGTGAGTAAAGGGTTTGGTGTTAAATTTCATGGGATCACAGCACAAGTCTAGGAAGTATCTATAAACAGTTTCTAGTTGCCCCTTTTCATTTTGTGAACAGTCTTACAAACCCTCATTCTCTTGTTTCAACAACCTTGATTTTTAACATAGTATTGTGGTGAATTTATGATTTACTTCTTTATTTTTTGAATTTTTTCTTAAATTATATTTCTGCTATTTCCCTTTGTTGGATCAGTGTCTATTCCCAGGCAGAAAGCTTTGTTATGTATAAGTTAGGTCGTGAAGTCATATACAAATTACATGGATGCTTAAAAATGGATCCCTTAAGAGAGGACAGAGGGAATATGGACACCTGTAGTCAGCATGGATTTTTGACACAAATTCATATGCAGCATTCACTGGTAATGGTCACTGTAAGTTCCTGTTTATGCAGCAAGAGAAGATTCTAGGCTTTTACCTTTCTGACACAAGCCTCTGGTCAAGCCTTTTCTTTTAAATAAGGCCTGATGCTGAAGTCTCATACGTAAGCAATTAATAAAATAATTTTATTTTATAAAATGATTTTAGACTGGGAATTCTGTATTTTAAGATTTCTTTAGAGACTGATTACCTGTGAAAATGATATGAGGACTTTAGAATATATCATAGTTATGAGATACCACCATTCTGGTTTTAAATGTAGCTTTACTTTCCCTGTATTGTTTTATAACGCAGTGTTAAAGCATTATTAAGAGGTATATTCTTAAATTAAGGGATAATAGACAGAAATAACTAAACATGTTTGTGTTTAAAGATATATGTAAATTTCTTGATTTCATACTTGTATTTACATACCATATTAGTAGGTATTTTCAATCGTCTATCGCTGCTAGAATGTAGGGGGGTGTATATGTATGTATTTATACAAATACATGAATGATTCTTTGTAGTAATGTAAAATTTTCATTGAACTCTTATCAAAAAGGAAATAGACCGAAGTTTCCGTGATCCGATACGCAAATATTAAGTTGCTATAGATTTGTGGCATAGCACTTCATTTTAACCATCCTAAACCTCTGAGTTAATGTTTTCTTACTTTTTGAAATTTAAAACATTGGAAGATTTTTTTTGAGTGGTGTGGAAATGGTACATGTAGCGTCCACATGCCAATGCGGGCACTACATGTTAATGTTTCTATGCTTGCAAATCTTCCCCAATACCATCTAGTCCTTTCTAATCCTGAAGAGGTGCTATTTTTGCATAATCATTGCTCTTAGACTTGATAGCAGGGACAACGTGTTCATTCCTACTGCATGTTTATCTAAGTAAGTAAAAAAGCTCATGTCTAAACCCACTTAGAGCTCCATAGAGTTGGACAGAAATACTAACGAGGTTGCCAGTTGTCATGCACTTCCTAGCTGGCAGAGGTTTTGAGATGCAAACTTTGAATGTAAGGGGTTTTAACATACAGGTTGTGCACAGCATACCTTTTCCAGTCCTAAGTCTACTGGTACCTCTGCTAGGTCTTGTAGAAGTACCATCTGTGCTCCTGCACTGAGACATTTTGCCAGCCAACCCTGCTGTTCTGTGAAACCAATTAGGTTGACACAATTCAAGTCAATTTCTCTTACAGTATATTCTGTAGATAGCATTGCAATGAAGGAGCAAGGTACTAACCACTGCTCTTGACCTGAACCTGCAAGAAAGACAGGGAAAAGGGGAAGATCATTACATACGGTATCAAAAGCATACATGCGGAAGATGAAAGAGGAGAGGTGGAGGAGGTGGAGCCAAGGGATGAGAGAAGATGTGAAAAGAAGAAAGGGGAATGAAAAAGGTCTAAAACTGTGTCCCCTGAATATTGATATTCACTACACTAGGAGTGCTGGTAATATTAAGAATATGTAAGAGAAAAAGCTTATGTGCTAAAAGTTTAGTTCTTTTAGCTCATTGGTGATAGAATATTTAATTTTGCTACGTTTTAGTACATTTACATAACAGTCAAAGAGTGTTAATAATTACCGGATTATCAAGGTTCTGTGGAAGTCATAACAAAATCTGGGAAGCTGAAAAAATGTATTTGGAGATTTTTGGAAATTAAAAGAAAACAAAGCTATCATTTTCAGTGGCATTGTGAGATTTTAATTCTAAAGCCTGAGGTGGAGAACTCTGTAGTAGGAAAAAGTTTTTAAAATAGTACTTGTAATTCCAGCTTTTGTTTGAACAAGAAAAGTTAAAGTTACTTTTATGTTAGTTTTTCAGTTGATTGCCATTTGTCTGCAGGGAAAACTTCTGTGGTTGACCATTCATTTGCTTTTCAGGAAAGTGGGTACTAACTGAGGAGTTCATAATTAACAGTGCTGAAAGTGGCAGATGGCTTGATGAAACAATGTACGAATGGGGATACAAAATTGAAGAAGATACTTGTTATTCACCTCAAATGCAATCCGCACCTAAAAGATGGCGCGAAGAACTGAAACGTTCTAATGCTCCAGGGGCCTTCCACAAATGGAAAGTTATCCTTCCTGTTAAGGAAGGTGATAAACTAATGGCATCTATTAGAAGGTAGGAGTATGTCTTAAAGCTTAAATGATGAGCAATGGAGCACTTATTGCATGGTTGAATGCGTTTTTCTTCTTCCATCCCAGTTAATTTGGTCCATAACAACCTCCATATCTTCAAACTCTGGATTATTTTCAATAATATGCTTCCATATTTTTAGAAGGATTTTAAATCTGTAATGTCACTGGTTTTCTTGTTTTCTTTTCGTATAGGGTCAAAAATAACATGAATTTGCATATGTTTTTATCAAATAAGCTGATAAATCTTTCTTCATGAGGCAAGATATGTAGACTTAGGTTTTTTTTACATGAGTAATTGTTTATTATGTGTGGGTGTTATATGCAAATAGTAGCTGAAACAGGATACCTTATTTCACTTGGGTGGGTGACCTGAGCAAGCGACGGACTGTGCCTTACGGATCTGGGCCGCACTGCTACTGACCTGATTGGTCTTTTTGTCTGTGCTGGTTTGAAAGCAAACCAGTGAGAGACTCCAAGTCAGAAGTACAATTTAATAGGAAAAACAAAACAATAAATGCAACAGTACAAAAAGAAACCACTGACAGAGTCAGAAAGCAACCTGACACCCTGTCAGTCAGGGTGTTGGTAGTAGTCCCATTAAATGGTGGCTGCAGTCCTGGAGCAATGGGTCTGTTGGAGCAGTGATCCTGTAGATCTGGTCTTCACCTGAAGAAGTGGTAGCTCTTGTCCTCTGGGAATCCAGTATGTAAGGGCTCTCTGTGCTTGTCCAAACCCCAGCTTATATCCCTGTGGGAATGCTTGGCTCCCCCCCTTGGGGTGAAGCATCTCACAATGGAACAGTGTAATTCTATGGGTCATGCCATGGGTCCCTGAGAGCCCACTGAACAGAGACAGCCCCTAAGGGAGCCATGAGGGTTAAGTAGGAGATAACAATCACTTCCCCACCTGCTTTAACAGCTTGTGAATATGATAATAGAATACATACTGTTGGTTACACCCTACATTGTGACCTAGAGCATTGTCACATCTATGTGATAGCTTATTGTAGTTTTTATGATCTAATTCGTGCTACTGATGTTCTGATACATTATAAATGCAGATAGTTCGGAAGAGATGGACAAAAGTGTTGAGGAAAAGTAAAGGGAAGGAAAGCAATTGATGTGCAAGAATTCTGGGACTGCATATTCTTTTCTATACTCTTCCTACACACTGGGATTCATTGGTTTAAATACTGCATGGAATTGCAAACAGAGCATATTTAAGTAATGTTTACTTCTGGCACTGTTAAAGAAACAGCTCCTGACATTCATTCAGATACTGTCCTGCTCTCCTCTGTTGAAATCCCTGTTAGTTAGGAGTGCTCAGGTTTGGGCATGCCACAGACGCACAGGCAAGGAGGGAAGTGCAGTTTGTTTGGTGGATCATAGTATGATGCTGCATGCTAAATCACAGAATGCTTGTCTGTAGTTCGTAAATACGGAGCAAGGTGTAGGTGAAGTTACCATCTTCGGATTTTGCCAACTGAAAACATTCTAATTGTGCGATTTTCTTGCATGAGTGGAAGAGTTTACTATGTTCTGCTGCACTTGCGAAGAATGCTGCTTTTTCCATAAAAACTGCTTATGCAGATTTTCATGATAATGCTGTTGAAGTGCTGCCTTGCACAACTATCTGTTTGCGATGGAATTAACTTTTGACAGCAAGACAGGTGAACGAGCAGTTATGTGGAAGATAATCTTTTTTTCCAGACTATTTACAATAGACCCAGCATGGTGATCCTTTTACTCAGTCAGAAAGCACGGATGGGTAGATATTTTTTGTCTTCAGCAAGCACTGTTTTCAGTTATAAAGGCCACTATAGCATTGGAGAAAGACTGTTTTTTCTCTAATATTTGACAACACTACCTTTATTCCCCTTTCTATGCGCATCTTGCCTTTAGTGCCCAGCTATTGGAAGGGTGTGTGAGACCAGCACCATTTTCTTTTTACGTAGCTAGATTATGAAAATACCATGAGACCTTATTTATTTCACCTTTTTTTTTTTTACTAGCTACTTTTCTAAAAGATAAGAGTACTTGCAGAGTAAAGCTCTGGAAATTGCCCCTAGGGCAACTCTTACATGTAATGGTGTCTCAAACACAAACTTCTTTTCTGTATATGATACTGGACAGCACCAAGTGCTCTAAATGTGTATTTGTGTTATGAAAATATTGTATTATATTATTATATTAGTTCAGAAAAGCAGCATTCCATTTTTGGTAAATGGCTTAAGTTATAGGAAAGCTAAATTGAAAGACTCTCATCATTGTAGAGGAGATAGTGCAGTAAATTATAGCTTCTGTCACCAAACTTGATATTTGAAAAAGTGCACAAGTAAAGTTTTCTATCAGATATGTAGCAGGTATACATTGATTTTAATTACTCATGTTAAATTGTGAAGAGAGGTACGTCTTGTTAAGTGGGTTCTTTCGTTTTCTGGAGGCTACTAAGTGCTATTTTATCTTTCTAATGAAGTTTTTGCTGTGCCTATCTAGAAGCCTTATTCAGTTGCACTTGCATACTTGTAGTTTGTGAATGCTATTGTAGCTATAGGCAGTATTAATGTAATGCAGTAAATATATCTTTCCAAATATCTTTATTCAGAGTTCTTGAAGCTGGAAAGGCAACCATATGTTCATCTCAAAATGCAGAGCACAGTATAACTCATATATTCATCAGTAGTAAAATTTGTCCTCTGCAAAGAAGAAAATGTCTCTCTGAAGCTCGATACTACCCTTTACAGTATCTAGGATATTACCTTTTTGAGGTGAGTACATAGATTTACTGATTACTGTAAACAGTGCAGTATTAATAAAGGGGAATGTGATAAGCCTGAACTCTTGTAATTTGATTAACAGTAAGACAACTTCCTGATTCTGGGACTGCGCAGAAATCTATGAATCCGGAAGGCTCATGAATATATACAAATAGGGAGAGTGCAAAGTGGACAGAGCCAGGCTGTTGTCTGTGGTGTCCTGTGACAGGACAAGACAAGATGCAATGAGCACAAATTGAAGCACAGGAGGTTCTGCATGAAAGTCAGGAACCACTTGGGTTTTTTACAGTAAATGATAGAATACTGCAATACATTGTCTGAATTGGCTGTTGAGTGTCCAGGTGTCATCTGAACATGGTCCTGGGCTACTGCAGAATTCACTACAACTAGATTTTTTGTTAGTATTCCTTTGAGAGAGATATGCCCCATGATTCATAGTTGTTTGCTTACCTGATGCATTGTTCAGAACTTTTTAGTATTTTGACTTGGAACTACTCAAAGGCTTTCTTCTAGTGTGGCAGATCCTCAGACTCTGCGGTGACTTCAGTCAACGGCTAGTTGAAAATACCACCTTTGCAAGCAAGTAGGAGCTATAACTGTTTATTACCTTTTGAAAATTCTTTGGACTCCAGATCAAAGCACTTTTCTCTCCATGTTTTAATTAGCAGTAAAGCTGTTTAAAAAGGGTGAGAAGACGGTTGGAAGGTCTAAATGTTTACATCCTGAATAAAACAAATCAATGTAGGCTCTTACTCTGGTGCTTACTCTCTTACTGAGACTTGTTTATGGAAACAGTTCACATTTAAAACTTTCATGTTAGACATTGACATTTAATAGATAAATGACTATCAAGTTTTTATGGCTACATCAGCTATTATTGATCTCTATCAAAATCAGGTGTTTCTTGCTATGCAGTCTGAATTCCTGCCATGTGTGATAACAGGTTTCCATGTATTAGGCTTTATCAAAGAATGTTATGGACATGCTCTTTTCTGTTCATGCCAGAAGTACTTGGCACATATTTCATTAGATCATTCCAACTTTGTAAATTTGTAGTCATGCTATTTGACTGCTATTTCTAGCAAATATTAATATCCCTCTCCCTTCCCTAGACATTCATGTAGGTGTCCAGATATTCATTTCAGCAAAATAGCATTATATTATTCTTTTCAGGGGATCTGCACTGATATCCAGATTTTATTTTGTGATTTTATTTTGTATTAACCAAGTCTTTGCTTCATGTTTATATTTCAGTACCTGTTCTTATTGTTTCCGCCTCATAACTTTACTGTTAAAACAGTCTGGGATTGTCATTGATGATTTGATTCTACAAGGTGTCAAATTTATTGGTTCAAGGTATTAAAATGCCTGATTTTAGGGATCTAGTCTCATATGTACTCAAACAGTGACTTCAAATGCTTAGTTGGATACATGCTGGAGTTCATAAAATTTTGCCAAGATCGTACTATCATTTGTTTGAATGTAAGTTTTTTTATGAGGATGTTGAAAATAATGTTCAGAAACTGCCATAAGAAGTAAAGACTAGTTAATACATTAAAGTTCAATTATTCCTGGCTCATCAAAAGCTTTTTAGAACTCTTCTTTACCAAATATACTTCATTCTCTTTAGAAATGTGCAACAAACTCAATATTTATTTAGAAATAGTTACGCACATGCCAAATACATATGTTTTGAATGATACATTTAAGAGAAAATCATGTAACATTTGAAACTTTCTCTTGAAAACTTGAAAGTATAAACTGCTTCCATCTTGTCATTTCATGCACTACTGTGGTTTTTTTGCCTGCTGTTATTTCCCGTACTTTATTAACCCATGAGATTTAGGTGTTTGAATTAGCAGGTAAGCTACACCAAGCCTCCCACACCTGCTCACAATAAAAAATGGCCTTTAGTACTGTGACCAAGGGGAACACTTCACCTGTATCTACATTGTTAAATCTACCCTGTAGGAGGGGGCTGGTTTTTGTCATGGTTTAACCCCAGCCAGCAGCCAAGAACCACACAGCCACTCACTCACTCACCCCCACCAATGGGATGGGGGAGCGAACCAGAAGGGTAAAAGCTATGGAAACTCATGGGTTGAGATAACGACAGTTTAATAGAGAAAGCAAAAGCTGCACACACAAGCAAAGCAAAACAAGGAATTAATTCACTGCTTCCCAAAGACAGGAGGTGTTTAGCCATCTCCAGGAGAGCAGGGCCCATCACACGTAACAGTTCCTTGGGAGGACAAACACCATCACTCCAAATGTTCCCCCTACCTCCTTCTTCCTCCCACCTTATATACTGAGCATGATGTCATATGGTATGGAATATCCCTTTGGTCAGTTTGGGTCGCCTGTCCCAGCTGTATCTCCTCCCAGTCTCCCATGCATCCCCAACTTCCTTGCCAGTGTGGCAGTACAGAAAGCAGCAAAGGCCTTGACTCTGTGTAAGCTCTGCTCAGCAATAACAAAAACATCTCTGCATTATCAACTCTGTGTTCTGCACAAAACCCAAACATAGCCCCATGCTAGCCTCTGTGAAGAAAGTTAACTCTACTTCAGCTCAAACCAGCACAGTTACATATGTGTTAACCTAAAACAAAGATGGTGTTTTATTCATAATCTATTTATCTTTGTGTACATTAAAACTCTTACTGAAATTAATTGTTCTCAATCCATGTAGTAAATCTTAAGTATTTTGTAGCTATATTTTACTAGCAAAAATTGTCTTGTAGTGTCACTGAGAGTCTCTTCAGAATGAGTTGGAAGCTAGTTTGAGAAATACTGTATTTCCTGTCCTGAAGAAATAGCTGAAAACAACAGGTGATCTCAGAGAATAAGTTATTTAAACAAATAAATGAAACAAAACAACCCCAAACAAACAAGACAAAAAAACCTTTAACATTTTAAGGTGCTAATTTATTTCAGTTTTGTAAAGAAGAACTGAAAGATTTCATTATAGTGGTCTTTATAAAATGAATAGACAAATTGAAGAAAAAATGTCTTAAAAAGTCCTTATTACATTTTTGACTAGCTGAAAATGTGTGGGCTTTTGTTTTAGTTTTTGAAAAGTCCTGAGAGTTAATCCATTATGGAAACACAACCCTTGTTTCAGCCACAGATGTTGTGACTGAATTGAAGTCAGTTCGGAAAAATACGTACTGATCGTTCCTATGCTATGGCTTCCTACAGCATCAATAGTCTGTTTCCAAAACACCAACTCTTTGTCTGGCACATGATTTAGATCCTTAAACAATTACGTATACATACATAGACATACAAGGATTGACAGCACAATCTGTAGAAGACCTAGCAAATAAAAGTTGATTCAACCATTAGCTTTGAAACAAAGTTGTGTTTTTTTTTTGCTTTATGCAGTATAAAATGCAGAACACTGCAGATAGCCAAATGAACCATTTCCTGGCTGCACAAGGAACAGATGAAGTCATGTCTAAAATGCAGCTTGCTGAAATAAAAAATGCTGTTATAAAGCATATGTATTTTGCTGTGGTAAGTAATATTTAATGCTTTCTTAGCATAAAATGTAAAATATAAATCTTTCATTATAGTACTGAGCTAATAAAGTATTTCAACACATGAAATAGTAATGCTGCCTTTTAACATGAAATATCTAATAATTCCATATTTACTACGTCTACCATTAGTTAAATCATAATTTAGGGATGGTAGTTGGTAAGCATTGGTTTGTAGAAGACGTGGTGAAGCACTTGAAATCTTGGTGTAATATATTAGTTAAATAGTAGCAAATATTGTTCAGCAGAATGTCTTTGGATGACAGTCTGTGACTTATCTAGCTGACTTACACATTTGTAAAAGTAATCATACCATAGAGCCAGTATTTTGTTGATTCATATGCATGTTTTTTGTTACAAGTGAAAGATAGAGTTAATATACATTTTGTTGAACAATATTTGCTACTATTTTTGTCATATATTACACCGCAGGGTTTTATGTTGTCACATATTTAATCCTGATAAAAGTGCTACATTAGTAATTAAACCCACTAGTATTTAGAAAAAACTCCTAATTACTCTTGAGTTAGGATATATTATCTCTGTAAGTTAGTGATGCAGGTGGTGGTGTGTATGTACCTTTGTAGGAGCTTGTTTACATGAAGGACTGTAAGTTCTTAGTAGCAAAAGAATTAGAATTTTCAAGTCCTCAAGGTACATAATGTTTAAACTCAAGATTAGCAACTAGAAGACTCATGCTGCTTGAATCTGTGCACCTTCAAATGCTGCATCTTCTATCAGTGACATTTTATCAAGGCTATATCCCCCAGCCATCTAAAAACGAAATTCGTTGTTGACTTTCCATGTATATTACACACAGCAAGTACACTTGTTCAAACTATTATGTGGTTATGTGCAGATAAGGTCATAGTAATCCTAAATGGGATCTCTCCTAAAGACTTTTTAGTAACATGTTTTAGTAAGATTGTAACAATTGGCAATAACTAAGTCGAGCAATAATAGTAATACATTTTTGTGCCTATTGCCATTATAGGTAACTTGCAAAAGGAATCTAAAACTTGCATTTTGCCGTAGAAAACCTGAAAACACTTAAGTGTTTTTTAATACCTAATCTAGTAACACTGTCCTTCTGTAGCAACCACATAACAACAAACAAAATAACAGGAAAAAACTGGAAGAAAAATTGCCCAAATTTTATATCTTTTAAGTCACTAATCACCTATTTCACAGTTTTACCATTAAAGTATTAAAAAGACAAATATTAATAGGTTGGTATGTTGAATGTTGTTCTTGAACTGCATGTAACAAAGGTTGGCATATGGGAAGTTTTATTCAGTATTTATTGAATATGTTTACTGCTATCCAGTGTGCAGGTTGACTTTGTCCTGTTTTACAGACTGCTAAGCACAGCTTTGCTCGAACAGACCACCTGAACAAATGCAATCCAAAGGTAAAAATTCTAACAAAGAGGGCATGTTGTGTATATGGAATTTTGTTATGAAGTTAGGCCAACATAATTTCATTGTGAAATTAGCTATCAAAGAAGCATTTTGAAATTTTTATTTTATCCAAAATTCCAGTAAAGCATTAACATTGTTGAATGTTGATTGTGCAGTACTTTCAGTACTCTTCCAATTACTACAACGAAAACCTTTAATCCTGCTGGTTGAGAGAACTTTACCTATTCATGTTAAAAAAAAAATAAGCAAAGATTGCCCTAATGTGATTTAGAGCATCTTAAATTATTCAAGCATGGTATTTATGCAGTAGCAATAAAGGCAAAGTGTACATGACTTTTAGCAGTGCTCACCTGTTTTTGCTAGTAGGGACATGTTTTAGCTTAAAGTTGTCCCACCATATAAAGAAATAGTAGTTGTTCTTTCAGCACATGCCTGAAACATCATCGTGTGGATTTCAGAGTCAACTGAAGGACAGATTTCAAGTAGAATACTGTGTGTTTTTCAGTCCTGTTTTCATACTTACTTTGACTTAATTTCTTTTTTTTGCACTAGTTAGCTACTTTCTCATTTTTCTTTCCATTAAGCGAAATGCGTGCCATAATTCAAGTACAGGTCACCAAGCTTTGTTTTAGTGTACTTTCAAAATAACGCATCAGTATTTATGTTTCTTCTGGTACCAGAATCAGAGAGAAAAGTTTCAGTTGCAGTATAAAAAGCGGAATGCTGGTGTGATCATCAGATGAGGGCCAGTGGTAACATCCTTGTATATGCATGATACACAGTCATCTTCACACGTCTTAAATTCAAGAGGCAAAGAAGTTGTTCTTTGACTGTCATTAAAGTTTATGATTGCTCTTTAGATGTGCTGTTTGTGTATTATTAGCATTACAATAGTGTGAATTATTTCCACATATTTCCAAAGGAAATTTTAGTGGAGTACATATACATTAATATACATTAAGAGATTTTTCTGGCAGAGGTCACAAAATCTACAAGTTGTCAGGGAACAATGCAACAATAAATTTATATAACTATTTCATTCCCAGCAGTCAAACCAATCATCTTACTGACTCTGCTTCTCTTGGTTGTGACTCTCTATCTCAGTTTCTTTGAATTTACCAGCGCCTCGGGCCATGTGGTCAAAAAAAAATAGCTGAATTTCAAAAGAGAAGTTATTGGGCAGAGAGCAACTGTGTTTCAGTTAGCAATATTGTTGCAGCTGGTTTGTGCATCAGTTTTGGCTTGAAACTTGACTGGAGGAAAGATGTAAGTAGCAATGTAGCTGAGCTCTTAATTAGTATCATTAATCTGTGGAAATTAAGGTTTGGAAAGGTGAACGTACAGACAGTAACAGGAAAATTGCAGAGCAGATACAGCATCTCATGAAATCCATTGGATCTGTCTGGGTTCTCTGAAAGCCCGCGAAGTGAAGTGTTTTGCTGTCCTGAGTGGCAGAGAATAAGAAGGAACCCATTAAGATCTTCAGAGCTTTGAAATCCACTGGGATCAATACCTGTGCTATCTATAGTGTTAGCTGCTTCTCTGACATGCTTTATGGGAAGAGGAGAACTAGGGACATAAACAGTTATATCATTAATAATTTTATAATACATACCTGTAGTTAATGGGTTTACATTTTTCTTTAGACATTTCTTTGTTGTTCGATGCTGCTCATTATCTTACTGCTTCAACTGTGTGTTGTGGGATGTACTCTGCACTTGTGGAAATAAGATCTTTAGAATAATACATAATATATTGCATACCTTTCCAGAATAAAGTATAGGCAAATTATTGAGTGCGGGAACTGTAATTTGTTTTTTGAAATGGTATAGATGTATTCAGATCTTCTAAGAAAGGAAGCACATTTTGAAATCTAATCTTTCCAATGAAAGCACAGTTCAGGAAGAGGGAGGACCTTTCTAGATCACATAAATCTCGATTGGAGTGGGGAATAAGTAATTTTTCTAGTTTAATTTATGATTCCTGCTTATTATTTTACCAGCATATTACTTACAGATTTCCTGTTAATGAAGTTGATTTGTTTTGGTTTTTATTTAAGCTCTTATTTACAAAGATACCTCATTTCTAGGTTAAGACGACTGACCTGTCCAGAGGCAGGTGGAATGTGCTTCAAGGATTAGTGGAAGAGCAATTTTTTCTTGATGTGATTACAGAACTTGCTGCATGTCAAAACTACCGTATGCCTCCTGTGCAAATTCTTCAATCTCTTCTAGAATATGTCCTATTGGTGAGACATGAGGACTGAAGTATTGTAAAAATTAAAACAATGAATTGAAATATTATGATTTATTATTTTGCTTCTGCCATTGTGTTTAGTAGTTTTTATGCATGTATTCACCCTTCTCTGTGTTCATCAATGTGTTAAAAAGAAGAATTTAATACTTAAATATTAATACTTATTTGCAAGCCATGAATGTGGTGCTCTAGATATTGTAGAAGTGCTGGCCACAAATATGTTTTGTTACTTTAAGAGCAACTGTATGATTTTTTTTGTTGGTTTGGTTTAGTTTTAGGCTAGTAGGCCACAGATGGAGATCAGTTGAGAAGAAGGGTTGTTCTAAACAGTGATACATTCAGCTGGAATATCACACTAGAGCAAGTTCTTTTTTTTTTTCTTAACCTATGATTTTTTTCTGCTTGTAGTTATGCATTAATTTGCATGTTCCTTCAGTGGATAAATTTGGTTACTGGGGTTGTCAATAAGCTCTGAGTGATTATGGATCTTTGGTGGGTATGGAGCCAATATTATTTTCTTATTTCATTACAGGGAAATACTGATGCAATATTATTTGCCAAACTTTGCCATGTTTTGTACCTTGTTCTCCAATGTGATCCTCCCTGGAAGTCCTTGTCTATGTTAAATTATTATTTGGATCTTCTTCAGTGTCCTGTCTGTAAGAAAGGTACATGGTCCTTGATAGAGATGCTTGTAAGGTAAGAAAGGTTAATAAGGGGCTGGATGCACTAGTTACTCCAAACTCAGGGACGAGGGAGAAGAGTTGGCATTCTATTGCATCAGATTCGTGTTTTCAACAGAACAAGTTACCTGTATGTGAAATTCAAGAATTGTGACAGATCTGGACCTCTCACTTTGTGTTTCACTAAATGTTACCTCGCAGGCAGACTGAGTTTTGTTTGGAAAGGAAAATACGTGTATTTTCATAGCATTCTTTTTTAAAAATTACTAATTTTTTTTTGCTCTCCACAGATTATAATCTATGTATTGTTGCTACTATGGGGTGTGTCTGTATACACACATACATACCTATATCTGCAAAGCAAATTCCACTTTCATCTTACAAAGCATGAAGTTTCATGTTGTGTTTTGATTTTAATCATAACCTTTGCCGTCTTGTTGAGGAAGTCTGATTATATCTTATATATCAACAAATACAAGACTTGGTAGGAGCTGTTTGGGTAGTTAGTCTGTGCTTTATCTTGAGAACTCAGTTTTTGTAATTTGCATGAATAGAAATTTATGGTTCTACTCATTTGGAAGAGAAACCGTACCTCGTCTTACTGTTATCATAAAATCTTGAGTAATCTTCAAATACTTTGATACATCTGTGAT
This sequence comes from Acanthisitta chloris, assembly GCF_000695815.1. Taxonomy (NCBI): domain Eukaryota; kingdom Metazoa; phylum Chordata; class Aves; order Passeriformes; family Acanthisittidae; genus Acanthisitta; species Acanthisitta chloris. Next base: position 5,367 of record NW_008671828.1, on the reverse strand, counting down.
TACAGATATATGAACATGTTTGATTGTAAGCATGTCTTGAAGGGTATTGAATCACTGTACTTGAATCACTGTAATTGCACATTGAATAGTTTTTATTAGGAACATATCACATGGAATGGAAGATAATTTGTCTTTTAGATAAAATATTTTATCTTTTAATACTTACTGCAGAATGTGAATATCCAGCAGTTGTGTACGCAGTGGTTCCAGTACTCATAATTCCAGCCAAAAACCAAGTTCACACTTTACTTCAGAATTATTGCCATCATGTTTGACAATCTGTAGTTCTGTCGAATGGAATGTGTGAACTGTTGTCTGAACTAAGGTTTATAGGTTGTTACAATGTCTATAAAATACCAGAAGACTGTCTTCCATTTAAATAATTTTAAAGAAGTTCTGTTACATTTAGTAATTGTATGCTCACTCAAAGGAACACAATAGCTCAGTCACAGGCATGTTAATTCTTTTTATTTTTAAAACAGTTTTAAACCCCGAAAATTAGTCTTATAAATTCTGAATGTTGCTGGGGAGCAAGGTATTTCTTTGTCAAAACAGTCAAAAGTCAAAGCTGACTTTATTGCTGATAGATAGAAATTGTTTTTTGGTGTTTATTTTTCAGATCTTGTCTTTATTGCGAAACCATTTGCCACACAGTCCCAGATTCACAGAAGGAAGATGAACAGAGGAGAGTTCACAAAGCATTATTGAAGTTTTTCTTTGATTTAGTAAAAGCCGAAGTAGAGTTTCTGAAAAATAGGTGGGGTTTGTATAATAGTAGTTTCATAGTATTTTTTCATGATTTCACATACATTTCTTTGTCTGCAACAGCTTGTATCCTGATTTTTGTATATGCGTAATAAGATACTGTTCTACAGATGTGGCAGCTTATCGTTTGCTTTCATATTTCTCAATTATTAGTTTGTTTATTGTAGTTTGTATAGGGTTTTTCTGATCATGTTTTAAGGCCCCTACTTTTCACAGCCTGTTATTTCACTGTATTACAATTTTCAGTAAGCATTTAATTTTACTCATAAAGTTGTATTTTTAGCTTTGCAGTGCTTCAGTGTTCATTCTTTAAAGTAGACAAGCAGCATTTTGAACATACTGGCTTTTATGTGGTTGATTTTTTAAAAATTCAGTTAACTGTTATCTCCCTATTGTCTTAGGGTGACAATTATCTTGGTTTGTGAAGTATAAAAGAAGTCTTGGTTTCACTCTGCCTTTGTATAGCAAAGGTGACCTTTATGTTATATAATATTAACACAATATTGGAATTGCTCCTATCTAACACTAATAGTCTTCATTATTGTGCTTATTATTCATCAGAAATTGTGTCTGATCTTTCTGTGCTTAATAATTGCCAAACCTGTGTGTATGTTTACAGAAAACAAGGTTTCTGTCTGGTAACAATAGTTATCTAAGTGGCATAAAGCTTTACCTTTTTTTCACTTTTTTTTTACTTTTTTTACAGTTTGGTTGAAGGGACCAGTTCACAGTACCTGCAAGTCATGCCACAAACAGTTCTTCTGAAGACATTTTGGCTGGGAAGCGGAACCTCAGTACTTTTTACCAAGCGCATAATTACTCTAGCAGATTGGGTCATATTTTCCCATAAAGAATTGAACAGAAAAAATGATGTGAGTATGGATTTTATACTTTAAAATAATGAAGACTAACATTTTTTTAAAGGTGTTCCTTTGTTCATTCTTTTCTGAGGAATTATATGTAAGTATCACAGCTGCTTGTTACAGCTGCCTGATGTTGTGAATCATGCTGGTTTTTGCTCCACTAAAGGAAATGAATTGATCCATAAGATTCTCATATAGATCTGTAGAGAAGAAACGAGTCATGAGTAGCTTGTTGGCTACATTCAGATGTTCACATGGCCTTATCAGCAGGTGTTACTGTAGTTACTAGGGACACCAGCTTAACACGTCCTGTCAAACAATAAGGTGTAAGGAAAGAGGTGATTATCTTACTTTACAGTGATAGGATTCAGGAAATGTTTGAAAGAGAAACCTAGCAAAACTAATACTTTTTTGCTGTTTTCTACAGATATGCATTATTTTATTCTAATAAATGCCCTGGTTTTCTTGCGGGGTCCATTACTTTCATTTGGTATCTTCCCTAGGACTTTTCATAAAAATGGAATTGAAAGAAACTTAATTGCTGTTCTGTGACCTGGTGACCAGCAGGACATTGACCTGAAAGATACTGAGTGTCCTCTATACCACATCTTTCTTTTCAGAAGCAAGAGGCCCTGTAAAATGTCTTTGACTTCTAGATTCTCACATAAAATAGAAACTTAACTGCTGTCTCTGCATTCTTTTAAATTATTGTGAAAGCACATAATAAATAGATATTTCGTTCGCTTTTTCAATACAGTAACAGAATAGAAAATCAAGTATTGCAGAGAAAAAAAGCACTTTCAATATAATACCTAGTAGTTCTTCATTATGTTTAAGAAAGCAAAAAGATTAAACATAACGAGAGCTTCACTCATCGTACCTAGCCAGACCTCCTACCTTTTTTGAGGGCTATCAAAGCAAGACATTCTGAAACAGTGCTGCTTTTTATCCTTGGTCAAGATATTTAAAAAGTGCTTAAAATTAGGCTTCCTTGCCCATATTTATATTTAAACAACCTATCTTTTCAAAGCTACTGAGCACCAAGCAGGCTTACATTCAGTTGGTGTCAGTGGCCCTTCTGTTTCTTTGGAAAATGAGACTGCTTTCATATTTTTCCTGGTGTTGAATCTGCAGTTTAAGTGTAGGGACCATTTGCTTTTTTTCTGCTATACCTTCTTTTGACAAGTGCCAGCACTGTAAGCCATACCTTTTTCATAAACCTTTCTTTGCATAGGTTGAATAATCACTTGTGTCAGTGTAATACATATATGAAAAATAAACTTGAAAAAGAGACTATAACATAAAACACAGAGACCTCGTGTTTAGATTCTATTTGCTTTGTGTGTGTACATGTATATATGAAAGAATTGTAGTTTCAGCACGAAACCCACATGCCTATTGCGTTCTCACTTTGATCTTACACACTGTAATGTACAATATCCCTGCAGACATGAATTCTAGCCTTAAAAGCAGCTTGTTGCCTTATAATATCTGTAGTGTTTTATGTTATTTTTAGCAGCATTCTTTAACTTCATATTTATATATCGCATTTTCTTTCCAGTTGCATTTTTTGCAAGAATAAACTCTAAACCAAAATACCATAATTTTACAATTGAAACTTGTCATTATCCCTTCCTTCATTCTCAGTCTTGTTATACTAAAACTTGATGTTCTGATGTTTCCATATACTCAGAGTCTTCATTAAAAATTTCATTACATAGTTTTAAATGTCAATCAGAAAGCTAAAAGAGTAGATCCTCCCCAGCTATGCAGACAGAACTGTTTTCTCTTTCCTTTTTTATCATTTTAGAGATGCATATATAAATCCACAGTATTTTCATGTCATTAAATGTAGCATTTAGGGTGCAACATTTTCCTTCCTGTCTTCAGTTTGAGGATGTGAGTCATTGTTACCAGTTTTGTTTTTTAAAAGCTGTTTGGGTAAGAAGGTGCACCTTGACAAGAAACACATAGGGCTGTTCAGAAACCTGAATAAAATTTAATGACTTTGGGTATTGTTACTATCTGCACAGATATTGTGTGGTTTGTAGCACAGTGTAAAGGGGTGACAGGATTTCCCAGTTTGCACAAGCATCTTAGCTCATGGGAAGAAACAAACATGCTAATTGTGATTTACCGAACTTCAGTGCAATTCTTAGTGAAAATATCTGTAAATAGAAACAGATTAATAATTAACTAAGTTCTTTTGGGGCATATCTAACATAGTCTTTTCTAACCGTTAAGTGGATGGTTATCAATTATTTTAGCTCTTTAGAGACAGATTACCTCTTTTTGTGAGTGCTGGAAAAATATCTGTATATGTTTCTTCTCTTCAAGTGCCGATTTGTTGCAAAATTATGGGGGGTGTGTGTGTGTGTGAGTGTGGGTGTGGGTGTGTGTGTATGAGAACACACTGTAAAAAGAGCAATCAAAAAAAAACCCAAAGAATGAAAGGTTATAAAGATTCAAGCTAAATGCATGAGCACATTTGCTTTCTGGTGTTAGAATTTGCTGTATCTTGAAAGAACCAGGACAAATAAGTGACAAGAAATTGAATGCTCTTACTGATCACTGTGTTTGTCTGTTGGGACAGCTTGGTGGAATAAAACCGATACACTATTCTTGTAGTTAAAAGTGCACTGCCAAAGAACATACAAGGTTTTCCATCACTTGAGCTCTTCAAGTCAATATTAAATATAATTTTAATATAAATGGCATTTATTATTTATTCTATTATTTGAACAGGTTTGATGCAGGAACCCCTGATCAAAGTTCCCTGAATCAAATTTGTTGATTTGGTTTTAGAATTTGCAAGGTAATATGTATTGTTTATAACACCTTTGAGTAGCATTGAGCTATTGCATAGCTTTTCACAATGTCACAAATGGTATCCAACATGCCTTTCATTGTATTAGTAGGATTTTTTTAAAAAAAAAAATCTGTCTTACGTAGCCTGACAAAGAAGTGAAAAGGACGTTCATTCTGATTTTTAATTGCGTAGTATAAATTTGTGTGGTGTAAATTTGTGGAACTAAATGTCTTTCTGGTCTATCTGTCACTTCCAGTCACTTTCTTGGAAATATATTTTCGGCATTTTTTTAGTACTGCGCTTACACCACATGATAAAGAACTCTAAAAAACAGCTCTAAAATACCTCTTTAATTCAAAGTAAAAATAGTTAAAATTAATTTCCCTATAACTTAAAGGCTTTCCTGTAAGAACTTTTATGTGTACTAAAGCACATTTTGAAACTTCTGCCATTGTATCACTGCAGTTGACCTGGCAAAGCATTGAATGGAACAGCAGTGTAGGAATGGACAATGTAAGAAAAGCCTGCGTACAGTGTGAGCAGGTGAATGATTTGCTGTGCTTGGTGGCAGAACTCAAGGAAGAAGTAGAGAAGTTAAGAAGCATTATGGACAGTGAAAAGGAAGTAGACTGGTGGAGTTGCACCCTTTTGAGCCCAAAAGAAATTCAGCAGCAGACAGTGAAGCCCTGCCCCTCCTGCCATCAGGCAGAGGGGGGGAATGGAAGCAAGTCCCTGATGGAAGAGGTAAAAGAATCCCCTCCCAACCCCCATCACCTGCCCAGTTACCCTTAAAAAACAGGTATGAGGCTCTGGACCCAGAGAGTCAGGCAGAGGAAAGTCAAAAGGAAGATCCACCTGGAGCATCTCCAGCTTGCACCCCATCTTCTAGACTCATTGCTACCGCAGCTGCAAAGAAAAAAAGAAGGGTAA
>NW_008671827.1:0-3621 GCF_000695815.1 Acanthisitta chloris | reverse complement strand
TCCCTTCACCAGCCTTTTTGCTCTTCTCTGGACCCTCTCGAACACCTCAATATCCTTTCTGAACTGAGGGGCCCAGATCTGCACACAGTACTCAAGGTGTGGCCTCACCAGCACCGAGTAGAATCACCTCCTGGTCCTGCTGACCACACTGTTCCTGATCCAGGCCAGGATGCCATTGGCCTTCTTGGCACCTGAGCACACTGCTGGCTCATGTTCAGCTTTCTGTCTATCCAAACTCCCAGGTCCCTTTCTGCCTGGCTGCTCTCCAGCCACTCTGTCCCCAGCCTGGGGAACTGCATGGGATTGTTATGACCAAAGTGAAGGACCGGCACTTGACCTTGTTAAATCTCATCCCCAATTTGCATAACATAAAAAGTATCTGAAGAAATTCTAAGGCAAAAGGCAAAATTGAAAACAGTGTTTAGTTGAAGTTCCTGGAAATGATTGTTAGAGCAGAATATAATTTGTAAAAGAAACTATGTATATATAAGTCTTAAAAGGAACATATATTATTATAGAAAGATCTTTTTTCCTCCCTCTGGGTCAAGAACGTAAAAAAGCTTGTGAAGTATTTATACATGCAACTCACAATCTGGTTCTGCAGTGCTCATGAAAGCAGCAGGTTCTGCAGCCTGCAGAGCAGCTATCAATCCCTTAGGGAGACCCTGGTGAGTTACAGAGCAGACTGAAGAGGGTTGAAATAAGTACCAACAGTTTGGTGGCTGTGGATGAGTATCCTCAACTTTATTTTAAAAAGGCACAAGTAGGTCTGGAACATGAATTCTTCCCTTCCTTCGTAGTGTGAGATCTTGTCCTGCCTGACAGGATTCCTGTTGCAGAGGAGGAGGAGCAAGTCTGGTCCACTGTGTACTTCCTCCAGGGCTAGAGTTAGCCTCCAGAATTCCTGGAGACAAATCTATGGCTCCTAGGAAAACCTACTGCTAGGGTCATCTTTCCTGCTCCATGTTTTTAACTGCTTATGCAGGAGCTGCCATACTAGATGAAATCAGTAGCCTGCTTGGCTGAGGGTCTGCCTGTCAACGTTGGATGGACTGTGGCCATGAATACCACATTTAGTCAACTCTGTCCCAAGACAGTGCACCTTTCTGTCTAATCCTCATCAGATAGCTGGAGACTGACACATATAATCTGTCCCTGGCACATTCTGTATCAGATCTGATACTAACCTACTAGCTAACTAATCTACTATCAATAGGCTTCTCGGGCCATGGGATTACCCTGTTAACATTTATAATTTTTCCTATTTGTTTTCCACCTGAAACATATTTCTATTCAGCTCTACCAGTTGCTGGCTTTTCTCTCCCCATTTATGTCTATGCTGTACAGAAGCTGATGTAACTGCAGCATGTTCAAGTACTATCTGACTGATACCTGCTGACTCTAAAAGTGAGGAGCCTCGGAAAGCAGAATGCAAACCAACAGAAACAATTGCCCTAAAAGCAAAGGAAGGTAGTTTTTAAACTGTGATGCTTTAAAATACTTCACACTTCAATTACTTGGTCTTGAAACAAAATATCAGGTAAATGAGAATCAGTCAATAGAAAGGGAGGTAGAGCCACTTTGTGGTTAAGCTGTTTGCCTGGTTCAGAGCTTGTTCTTCACAGAATCATATCCAGATCACTAGCATGGAATCACTACTGGTACCCTTAAAAGGAGAGATCTGGGAGTTTCCACACATTGTTCTAGCAAATCCAACGTGCTCCTACTGTATTTCCTAATGTTCTGCTTCAAACTGCCAGGACATAATGGACATTATTGTAGGCTACTGTTTCTGTTTTGCACAAAACACAAAGCAATAACAAGATTTCTATTTTATTTTACCACTACACATTAACAGTGAGATGTTATATCTTTCTTGGCGCCAAAACAGAAGATAGTTACTACTACCTAAACTTTTCAGGTTGCTTTGTCTTTATGAGCACATAACTCCATTACTAGGAAGGAGAAAATTAGTTTGGTTATCTCTGCATGCCACTGGTGAATGTAAATGTTTTTACTATGCATATACTGTATATGTTAGGTTAAAATTAGATATTCTATGCTGGCAAATTTTCCATACAACAGTCTCCCTCCTTTCATACAGAGAGCCTAAGCTCATCAAAGACTTTGGGCCTGATTCTCCTTTCACCCAACTGCTGATCAAATGTAACTCTGAAAAAACTGGTCAAATTGTTCAGGCAGGAGAGACTGTTTGTGCTCATAAGTAGTTGTCATGGATTCAGTTTTCATAAAAGTGGATTATTTTTGTGGTCTTTTAACTTGGGGAATTGCTGATGGTGTCTCCCAATACCTCAGACTGATGCATGAAAGTGAATTCAGTATTGGGAGAGGGCAAGTTGTAATAAAATCAAGACAAAATGATGAAACTGAATGGCTTATGTCACTGAAACATTTTGGTTTTCAATAATTCTGTCAGAAGGCAATGGTGCACATAATACCTTAGAGCTTACAAATAACTTCTGGGACTTTCAGGGGATGCAAGAGGAAAAATATTAAGTTATCCTCCAGAAAAAATCTTCCTGTATTGTAAGCAAATGAAACCAGATGATGGTTATAAAGAGCGGGCGAGGAATAAATTAACTAGTTGTTTTGTGGAAGGTTGATCAATTTCTGTAGAGAAGGGATGAATCCATGATGAAAAGAGGAACAACCCTTCCAAAATGTTGGCAGACTAAAAGGTGGTGAATAGCTGATATTACTCATGTATCTAGCATAGAGGAAAGTATTGTCGGTCATTTTCTTGCATCTGTAACACATGCAGGATGCTAAACTAGAGAAGGCTCCATGAAGAGCAAAATGAACTGTCAAGGAAAGACTCAAGGAATCAAATCTACTTAAATCCACTTGAATCTTTTAGTGGATAAAATTGTTAAGGTTGTAGTTTGCATCATTTCAACAAGTCTTGTGGCCTGTCTTATGCAGCAATCCAGCATAGGTGACCAAAATGGTGCATTTGGCCTTTCAAACTGCGAAAATAAAGTCTTAGAGAATATCTTTAAACACAATCTTCGTCACCAGACTGTGACATTTGGTGCTCTATACCAAATACTGAATGATATTAGCTCAGAAATATTTTTGGTGTGGAGAGTTAAGTGTAGGAAGTGATGCAGGAGCTAGGGATTAGGTTTGGCTTCAAGTAAAACAATTGACACCATACTAAAATTTCAGTAACAAAATGCTTTGAAAAGATAAGCAGATGGTAATTTATCAGTATCTGAACAGTGCAAATTAAATAATTGTATGAATGGATTCTTATGGATTTTTTTTATCAAGCCTTTGAAACTCAGAGGGCTTGGGCATTTACTGCATTTTCACTGCCTATTGTTATAAATCTATCTTTCGGCTTGTATGTCACAAAAATCTGGATTTTGCCCTAAAAGAGAGACAAAGGAGCAAGTTAATAGAAGCTATTGGCATGTTTTGGTATTGTAGAATACAGTGCCAAAGATGAAGTCTGTGGGCAACAATTTAATTTAGAGGAGAAATCTTACTTTTATTTTTATTGCAATTATCTTGCAGAAGGTGCCAGCATCATCAGTGTGCTGGTTTAAAAGCAAACCAGTCAGAGACTCTAAGTCAGAAATATAATTTAATAGGAAA
>NW_008671826.1:0-6122 GCF_000695815.1 Acanthisitta chloris | reverse complement strand
GCTGTTCCTATAACCATAATAGTGAGGGACCTAGTAAATCTGATGTAGAGGCTCTTTGGAGAAAACTCTCCCTTATCTTGCCACTTTGGAATGGAAAATGGGGATTGGCTCAAACAACATAAACTTACAGGAGAAATGAGGGAAGCTGATTCCATGGACATGCACGGGTGTGTGGAAAAACTCATGTGTATTCAAAGCCAAGGGATATCCCCTGTTCCTCTCCTAGAAACAGGGAGTCACTCTTGCCATTAAATCAGAACTGTCACTCTGTCCTCTTACCAGTGCTCAGGGCATTGCAAGGGGACAAGGAGAGCCTGGGACCCGTTGCACAGTGTTTGAGGCAAAATTGTTGGGGAGGAAGTAGGGCAGTGGCGTGCTGAGGTGCCTTGCTCCTTCTCCAAGGTTTTCTTCTCTTCACCAAGTTTATGTAAATCTCTGTTCTGCATCATGGGAGGACAAACACAATATGGATGTAGAGTTTAGGATAAGCATCTCCATCTCCAGGGCCAGGAGAGGCTGCTGCAATGCACATTAGCACTGCCCAGAGCAGCCTGGGGCTGCTGGAACCGAGGGGATGCTCCTCTGATCCCTGCAGTTGTCTTCTCAGAGCTTCCTGGGGAAGAAGCTGCCTGTGCAATGAATGTATGTTTGAGTTCCATCCCACTTGAGAATTTAGGAAAGGTGGGTTGGAAATATGTTTGCAGCACCAAGTGATCATCTTAGATCAACACTTGAATGATTTTCTTACTATTAAATCCTAAGTAAAATCTGATTTTACCCCAAAAGGTTCTGAAATGCTCCGGGATCCAAAACTTCACCAAGTAACTGTCTGCAATGCAAACACACAGAGACTGGAGAAACCAGGCAGCTGTCTGAAGTCAGAAGAGAAATAGGCTGAAACATAGTTTGTCTCTCAAAACCATACTCTGCTCAGTGATCACAAACATCAAAGCTTAGGCTTTTCCTTTAACACCCTTGGCAAATGGGAAAATTCTGCTGAAACAGTCACCAGCAAATGGCCTTTTAGAAACACTTTCTGCATGTAGGAGCCAGTTCGTCATTGGGTTATCAGCTTCTGCACAGGTTTAGATATAGGACAAATGAAGCATAGCCAGGAGACCGAGTATTTCCACATCTAAGTGTCTAAGAAAACTGGTTGTGGTTGGCTATAGCTGACAAAAATACATTAAAAACCGGACAAAGGCTTTCCTTTCAGCAGTAATTCCGCCTCCCTGCTGTGAAGAGAGAAGGTGCTCCAAGCCTCAGTTCCATCATTCACACTCTTGCCAGGCATAACGTGCCACAGAAAAGACAGCAGTTGTGTTGTACCAAAGAAGCAAACTCCTGCTAGACTAAAAGAATGAGAACAAAAATCCCATTGCAGCTCGTGGCTGCTAGGCTGTAAGAGGCACAGAGAATTTTTGGCTTCAGATTCACAGGATCACAGGACCCAGAACATAACTGCCTGTTATTGGGAAAGGTTTTAATGGCTTTGGTTTACTAGTAAAAGATCTGCCCCAGCGTACCTGAGGCCAAGCACTGCCACGTCTGCCTAAGATGGGTGGTGTGGCACTGCACCAGGTGATGCAGATGGCCCAGGGCTGTGTCTCACTGCAGCACCTGGTGACAGATGCATGAGCAGTGCACTCACTGCAGTCTGCAGGAGCCAGCTGCAGAGAAGCACACCATCCCAGAGCCCACAGAGCAGCTAATGATCTACCACTGGAATGAAGGTACGTTTGCTAAGCTGCCAACAGAGAGTTACAGCCACCAAAGCTTTTCCCTTGTCACAGGATAGATATCCCTTTCTGGATAGACTCTAATGACCAACTACCAAATCCTGCCCCAGTGAAGTCAACAAGAGCTTTGCACAAGCCAACAAGATACAATGTTCAGTTCCACAAGGACTTTTCCCAAGTCAGTTTGCAAAGTTTTCAGAAGAAGAAAAGAAAATTAATTAGAAGAAGAAGAAACAAAGAAGAACAACAACAAACAAGAGGAGGGGGCTTAAGGCCAATGCACAACATTTATTTTGAGGCACGGAATGCAATAACATTTGCCAATACTTCTCTACCCACTCCACCATTTTAAGGTTGGTTCTGCAAGGTGCTACACAAGCAGGCTGTGGGCCAACAGGACATTTAAACATGTGCTTGACTGTAAGGATGCAAGTAAATCCTCCTGAGTGCTGAGAATTAGGTTTTCCTGAACTTGAGCCAAAGTGCTCCATCCCTTGCCAGTTCTTAAGGTTAGCATCAAACAGGTCTGTCCTGGTAATGCTAAATAAAGCCCTCCATGCAAGTATGCAAATAGTTGCATTAAGTAGATATATATGTATAAAATCTCATTCTCCTACAAAGACATGAATGGGTCAGTCCAGGAGGTTCTGTTACAAGCTCCTTCTCTTTTATGTCTACATGTTATGACTTAGGTACAAGCCCTTGTTGCCCAGAGAAGGCAGGCATTTGAAATGAACAGCCTTGAGGATTCTTTACCCCTACTAATAGTATTAACCCTGTATCATCTTTAACATGATCGCCATTGTGTTCTCTGGCTGGCATTTTCTCTGGTATGTTTTGGTTTTCATCCTTCCATCAATTCTCTCATCCAACTGGAACAGCTTCTCTCATCCAACTGGAAGAGATGCCAAAATGACATAGAAAACACTGTTCAGGTTCCATAGAACAAAGCAAACCACAGGAATGGTCTATTAGCATTAACATGACAGAATCATTGGAACACATTGAAGATAAACATGCCATCAGTGTGAGTCGAGTGAACATACCACCGCAACATCCCTTTTTAAGGGCCCAAGTTCATACACTATGTAGAAACCTTTGATTATGCACACCATTCCACATGCCACAGTGTTATTCATTCAGTGCAGTTCCCTTTTCTCTATTCACTTCTATTTTATCCCTAAGGATGCACGGCACATTCCAACAAGACAAAGCAATTCAAACCTCTATCCCCAGGCTAAAAGAAGACCCAATAGTTCTCAGTCTGCTGCCATCTACCAAAACAGGAGACTACTTCGTTAATCCTCCAAGTTGGCACCACTGTGATCTCACCGATTAACCAGCCACGTCTTTCTTTTGGAGAATTTCAGTCTCTAACTAAAGCAACTTTTCTAAACACATTTAATGCCTTGAGATCAAAGCCAAAATTCCATCTTTTCATAGGTTTCAAAGAGTGACCAAAAGGCATGCGTGTGAGGCCAGAGACCTATGTATGAACTGATCCCTCTCTTAACAAGAAGGTAGGGGAGAAGAAGAGTAGTGACCACCTTCCAGGGTGTAGGGACAAGCCTGTTTGTAGAAGTGCTGGATGATGCAATGTTCCTGTTACACTGCTGATCCAGCCTTGACTTTGACATGCCTGAAACCTAGCTTTGACCTCAGAGTTTTCTGCACTGGGCAACAGAGCACTGTAGCCATGAATAGGTCCAGAGGAGACTAATGGCCTTTAGGAGCTCTCACAGTGCGGACCACTTGCTGCTTTTTTTGTTCCCCATGGCCACAAGCCCTTCTGGTAGATCTGAGAGCTTTCATATTCAACCAGCCTCACAGCCCCAGGTGCAAGGGGAACAACAGATGCAGAGAGGCCCCCAGAACGTAATGCAGAAAGCAGAGGAGGTTCCCTGGGTAATTCCATCTTATTGTCAAAGAAAACCTTCTCAAAGGAAAGCTGCACATTAGCAAAGACGTATCTCCACACCAGATTTGTGCTAGGGATGAAGAACTGACATTTTGGGTGCCCTTATCTAACACTGCACAGAGCTGGCTTTGTTGACACAGTCCCTGAATGGAGAGACCTTCAGGGAGACATGAGCAGCCTGTTTGGAATTGATCCTATGCCAACAGGATGGAAGAAGTGCCAACAGATATTGCAATTTCTTGCAAACCATCTGGACTAGTTGTGAATAAGAGTGTTGGGCAAAGACCTGATTTGAAACAGCAACATATCTCAGAGGTCTCTGCCTGAACAGTTTAACAGGGAGTTGGACTCCCTGGCTTAAGGACATACCTACCACCCTCAAGGACCTATCAGATGGAGGCAGATGCCTTTGCTTGCATGGGCTGGGTAAATCTATGCCACAAAACACAGCACTGTCCAGGCATGCCAGACTGGGGCTACAGCACTGGGATTCATGGAATGGAAATCTCTCTGCCATGCTGCTGAGCCCAGCTGATCTGGGATTGACTTGTGTACCCATGGCCCAGAGGGCTTGGCATTGCACTACCCACTCTAGGGGAGTTTTGCTCAGCCAAAACTAGCTGAAACAGTTCTCCCCAGGGGGGGTCACACACAAAGTCTCGGGATGCCTCTGTCCCTGTGCAGGTCGTTCACAACAAGTAAGATCTTTTCAGAGGTATGATGGGACTCTCACTCCTGTACTGCACAGGGCTCCAACAGTCAAATGCTGGCAGTGACATTTCAGAGACATTTCAGCATCTTGTCACAACAAACAAGTAAAGGCAGGAAGACTCACAAGCCTTGAGCATTGCTTGGGTATGTGTACATGGCTGAGACATACATGTGGTTCCAGTAATTGGAACCCACATTCAAAAACCTCTGGGGACTCTTTAACATTTCACTTGTGTCACAGCACAAAGAGCTGTGATGTTCCCTTTGTGCCACCAAATTAGGCCCATTAATTAGTCCCTGCTAATACAAATTCCCTGGGTGCCAGCACCACATTTCTGATGGCAGTTTACTCACATTCACCAATTCAAATTGCTCAGGTAGTCTTTTTTCAGATCGCTAACAGTTCCTTTCAGATAGAAATACTACTACAAAAACACAAGTAAAGAATAGAAAAAACAAACCATCTTTATCACAGAACTTGTAGTGTAAGCCAAAGTTCACAGAAGTCAGTGACACCACTACAATTGTCTTCCATGGGCAATAGATCAGGCTCCTTAAGAACTGATTTTTGCTCCAGTTCCAGCCTTCTGTAGAGTTTGCTCAGCTATTTCATGTGAACTCCGACTTAATGGACACAGAGAGAGATTCCCCAGCCCTTGCTTGCATGGAACAGCTTTAATTGAATGGTTCTCATGAGCAAGTGCTCTGTCACACACAGGCTACATACCAAAGTCAGCAATGTCTAAGTAAGTCCAGGAGAAGGGAAGTCATTTCAATAAAGACACTTCCTCCTAAAGCTACAGCCAGTTAGACTATGCTGGTGCCAGTATTTCAGACCTTGTTATTACCTATACCTCTCTCCTTCTCCCAACTCTTTTCAAACTGCTTCCCTGTGTTCAACTCCTTACAGGTGCTGCAAGCACAAGGAGAAGGACTGTGACCCTGATTTTCCCTTGTTAGGATTCAGAATATTTTACCCTTCACAGGTTAAATACCAAGAGCTCTGTCTACTGTGGCAGATCTACTACTGATCAGCTACTACAGATCTAGTACTCCCAGGTCACAGTGGCAACACCCTCCCTGCCTCCCACATGCAGAGGAGAAGGCAGCTGTCTCATATGTTCCTCTGGCCCAGGAGTACAGCAGCCTCAAAAACAATTTGCTCTATGGACAGAGAAGCAATGTCAGACTCAGCACGATTTGCTTCCTTGTGCAAAGTAGCATCTCGTTTCCTGAGGGCTTGATCTGGTCTGCAGGTTGTACAGTGCTGCAGTAGTTTAAATTACAAAAGCCTTGGTGGAGGCCAGTGCCAACTTCTGCTCTTGGCAGCTACCCTACCTATGCATCAAGCTGAGATGCCACAAGCTGAAAGCTCTCTCTCGGAGCTGATATTTGGCATTCATTCCTGAGTTTTAGAGTGAAGCCCCCACACGCAAGAGAGCTTAGATAATTTCAGACAGATGCTTTTTCTAAGAATGATTGGTGATTTTTACACACTTGCTCTCTCACACCTTATCTTGTCCTGCAGGCAGCTAATGATTAGCCTGTAGAATATTAGCCTGGCTTGTTTACCCACACTTGCTTCCAAGTTCCGCGTAGAGCCAAACCTACTGAAATCCTTTTAAAAGTAGCTGCAACAATTTTACTAGGCTTTGCAACAGGTCTTCGATATTTGCAGAGTAAATGTGCTCCATTCCTACAGTCAGAGCATTGGCAGAAGGAGGACAGCACATCAGCCAAATGGCAGGAATAGG
>NW_008671825.1:464-10378 GCF_000695815.1 Acanthisitta chloris | reverse complement strand
ACCCCACCCTGGCTAAAACCAGGACATAGAGTAAATACCAAAGGTATATTCTAGCTTGGTTCAAAAGTCCCAGAGCATTCTCAAATTTATGAAACTCCTTTTCCATCACAGTTAGCTCTGAGAGAAGGTACTTGACCAAATACTGGTGTAGGTCTGCAGACCATCATGGTTTCTGTATTTTAACAGGGCTTGTTGCATTGCATGGAAACACCTGAATGATTTTCTTCCCCCCTCTGGAAGACACTTTTATTATATATGAGGTCAGATTAAAAATGTATAGCCACTCTTCCTACTGTGTCTCCTCTAGGCTCATGTATCATTGAGTCACCAGATGGAAATAGCTGTGTAGGCACAGAACTAGCTGAACCACTCAGTTAGGATTCAAGGATATAGGCAAGGGCACAAATGCATCTGATTAGGTCACAAGTGATGGGAGCCAAGGTTAGCTGCTCTCACATTTATTTCATTCATCACTAGATTACTATAACCATATTGCCAGCATATATTAAAATTTTGTGAAACATTTGTTTCAGTAACTAATCTAGCCCTTTCTATCTGGTCTTTCCACAGCAAGGCAGTTATTGGCTCTGTGTGTGATTTAACTAAGAGAAATTATTATTTCCTGTTTTCAGGTACCTTCTTACAACAGTTTTCATAGAATTGCTTAATGAAGATGGTAATGGTTAGGTCCCCAGTCTATATATGCAGGAATGAGAGCATCTTCTTTCTGTGAGGTAAGAGGGAGCACTGTTGTCAAACTACTCCTTACAAAAGGAGTCAGGTTTTACTAAATTATGTCAAAACTGAAAATTAAGAAAGGCAAAATAGGAAAGAAATATCAGATTTATGTGAATTGAAAGTTTGAAAACCACTTTCAAGTGTTCTTCAATCACTTTCATCTCTGTTTAGGGGTCTGCAATACTTCTCACCTTACAATAATAATTTTCTTTCAGACCTGACAAAAAATACATCTGCCAATTTTCAGACAAGCCAGAGACATTTTTTTCTACCAAAGATTCCGGCCCATTCCAGTGCTGGTGGTGAAAATAACTAAGAAGAAATGACTAAGTAGGTTTACAACAATGCCTTCTGAGATTCAGATACTATGATTCTGAGATTCTCATACTATGAAGTTACTTGTTGCTTAGGTTTTTAACCTATGGTAATAAGGCCTACTGCAAAATATGATTCTAGGGGGAATATAGACTATGTAAATTTAATAGTACTGTTTCTTGGTAACTTTCCTAGTTTTAAACTATGTATTTTTCAAAACAGTAAGATGCTGTATGTGCTGAATACTTCCTTCTGTAAAATAAGTGTTTTGATATTTGGGAATAAAAACTATGCAGAATTCAGCCATACAAATTAAAATTTTCATCACTGTAAGAATGAAGCTACCTCTTTCTGGCTTAGATATCTCTTGTATCATATCTGGCTTTATTTGTGATAAACATCAGTGAGACTTAATAATGCCAGAGAAGTGATTTCTGTAGTCTGACTAGCCCTATTTTCTCCACTACTTCTTTCATCTGCAGGTTGCAAGCAATTGCCACTGATTTTTTGTAAAGTCACAAGTCAAAATCACTGAAAGTCTGTTTTATAGGCCTACAAGACTGAGAGAATTCTGCAGTGTTTAATAAAATAATTTTCTTGGTTTGGTATTAGTTTGCTAGCTATAGTAATTGTTAACTGAAGCTCTTTCTCACAGGATTTTCTAAGCAACTGACAACAATATTGTTTTCATAATTTGAAGTTTAATACAATTAGTGCCTGCAAAATCTTTAAGCCAACTGATGAAAAACAATTATTTTCCCCCCCTTTATTTTTTATTTTATTTATACAGCAAGTTAAAATGCTTGCATTTGTAAACTGTAGTAACTGAAACTTCAGGCTGACTTTTGCTTGGAAAGCCCTTAATATTTCTTCTTGCCTATATTTAGTGATGTCTGGCACTTCTCAGATTCAATTAACTTCATTTTTAAATAAATCAAATTATAAACAAAATTTGCCCTTGTAAACCTATTTTATATAAGCCATATTTTAATTTTTATTTTTTTGAGCAAGGATAAAGGACTCTTTGACACAAATATATGACACAGACCTTTATTTTCTAAGTAATCATTTAGTGGCATGTTATTTTATATTAAATTTTCTTGTGATATAAATTTGCTATAAAGGCTAAATTGATGTGTAACAGAGAGTAACTCTATAGATTGTTCTTAGTTAATTCACATTCACCAACATACTGACAGATGTTTAGGAAAAGGTGGCAAATTGCAATTAAATATATTAGACTAATCCTTGTTCTTATTTATATATCTGTTCAACTCAATCAGTCCTGTAGAGATTTTCTGGGCATAAATAAAACCCAGAGATAGCTGAATTTTAACTTGCTTGCTTTATTCCAATTAAACATCATGAGCCAGTTTTGTTGCCATATATTACTGCTCAATTCTATAATTCTGTTGGTTAATGCAACTAAAAATATGAAACAATTATACCAGCAGGAAGTAAAGATATGTAACTCAAACTTAAGTTGCTTGACATGTTTCTGGAAAATTTTGGATGGACTGTAATAACCAAATTTTTCAAAAAGATTAAACCCCTCAATTGTCATCAAAATATTAGCATTACTTTCTTATAGTCTGAAGTAAAAGCTGAAACCATAAATATAAGACTAAAAACAGCCAAGGAGACTTGGCTTATCCTTGCCTGTTTTTTTTTAAAATTTGTTTTCCACTTAAAAAATGGTATCATCTTTGCTCTTGACACAGGACACTCAAATCAGGAAGCATAGTGAAGTATGGAAAAATTGTGTACCTCATTTCTTCTTTCCTAATTTTCAAAAAAAGGTTTTTGTTTGAGTAAAAGATGAGATCATAGTGATGAAGACTTAGGAAAGGATAACAGCAGAAGGTAAATACAGAAGCATTACAACCAGCTGTGGTAAAGAATGAAAGAAGTCAGAAGAAATGCTGCAACTAGAGTGGAAGCAGGTGAACAGAATATTAAAGCTAGTACACTATTGCCACAACAGGGGCAAAAAGAAATGTTATCAAGAAAGAAAAACCCTGGACCAAATGGTACTCCTACAATAAATAGAAGCAATAACAGCCATTGCCATCATGATAAGGGTGTACAACAAAAAAGGTAGGGGAAAAGCATCAGTATTGCTAAACATGTTAGCTGAGAAAACAGGATTTTCCCTGTTGCATCTCTAAGTCCTACAAATGAGAGAACAGCGATTCAGAAGTATATCATCTAAATGATACCAAGAGCTATACCAACAATTTAGTAATTGTGAGGGTTCTCAAAAATCCTCTGAAATCAAACAGAATGCTTTTGCATAGTAATTAAATCTTGAAGAATGAAAGATGCAACCATAACAAACTCCTGCAAGTTTAGTGCTACAATAAACCTTCCTTATTTCAACCTTAGGTTAGTCATCCCTCACTCTTACATTCAGAAACTTCTGGAAAAGTCGAAAACTGGAGAAGTTCAGGAAGAAGAAAAATAATTTTGAATCTCCACTGAATCTACCCTAGGTTGTCTTAAGCAGAACCTAGCAGCTGAAGAGGAGGCAAGATCTAATGCTTGTCTGGGACCCTGGTAGCTCAGGGAACATGAAGGATTGGGAAAATATGTCTATTCTGATGATTAATATTGCCCACCTTTGTGTGAGCTGGGGAGACAAAGATGCAAGGAATGAAAAAGTAATTGTTAACAACTTTTTTGTACATCCACTGCCCTAATCCCAGACAACGGGAGCAGTCTGAGCTCCATGTAGACCTTTCGCTAATACAGGCTGAGTGACTTATTTGTCACTGGGGATTAGTCAGTTGAGGGTCTGGAATGTGATCACAATCCTACAACATGCAACTCAGATAAGTATTCTGTAGCATCCCTCTTATTCCTGAAGGGATTCTCCCAAATGGCTAGTCTGATGAAGTGCCCATTTATCATTGAAATGATGTACTATTTGAGGTTATCTGTATAACAGAATTACAATTCTGCTGTGCGTTGGGACTCTTTATTGGGCTTTCTTGTTAAAAGAGTAACTGTATGAAATACAAACTTTAATATTGAGCTATAAACATTTTTAAATGTCCTTTCCTCTCCTTCAGTTCATTAAGCCTCCAGAGAAACTTTCAAAGTCCATTAGTTTATTTCTGCTTGGGTTTCTCAAACAGCAAGAGATGAGATTTAATGACTTTAGAGGTCATGGCTTCTTTGCCATACACAGTGTCTTGATATGGTGACCTGCTTCATTATGATGAGAACTTTAGTAATTGTTTATTGCCCAAACACTGAAACATAAAATATTCTCTTTCTCTCTTTCAACCTTATAAATACAGCATTTCTTATTAGTCATTATGAAAAGAAGACATAAGATATTTAAGTAGTTTGTTGAAGTTTGCAGTATCAAAGGCATGTTATACTGTGGGATCCTGTTTACAGTTTTGAACAATCAAAAATATACTCACTTTGTTCACAGTCATTTCTGTTGGAAAAGTGTATCAAGGTAGTATATAATCTAACAATCATATATCTGCATTAGAAAAGAAGGAAACTGTTTATTTTTAAAAGTACTTAAAGATAAAATCCATGTAGAAACTGCTTGGTGAGGGAAGTCCATCAAAAGGTAGACTTCTGTCAGAAATTAATGTAGATACATTATAACCCCACCACCATATTTAGTTATTGGTAAAGTGTAAGAGCCTTCTCTAACATTTGCCTTTATCCACTCATTTTGGATTTCTGCTGATGAATAAACTCTTAAAAGCTGATAGAGAGTAAGCTTCCAGTGGATAGGTGAACTCTGTCAACAACAGTGGATGCACAATGTAGGTGCATCTATTAATAGACACAATATTAAAAAAGCAAGAAAATGGATATTTTGTTTACTGCCACCCAAAAGCCAAAAAAAATTAACATCATTAATGCCAAAGTTTACTGCATTTAGCTACAGACAAGGAGGATTCCATCTTCCAGTACAGCTTTGCCTGTTAACATCTATCTGTGCAGAGCAAATAGGCTTATTCACTGCCAGCTGTTGCTTATTTGCATAATCCTGTATACATTCAAAGGGCCAGATGTGAAAAAACCCCTTCAGTCTCATCCTTTTCTTCCTCTAGTAGTCCAGTAATAATTTAAGTTTCAACTTCTTATATTTTAATTTGGATTATTCATAGGAAGGTCTTATATTCCTATTAATTTCTCCTGATTTTCATCAGAGAAGTAAGTCTTATAAGACTGTGAGACTTGTCCATGCTCAATTATACAGGCTAACAGCAGCAGCTAACACAACCATGTGTGTTTTGGCCCTCAGATTCTACAGGCTGACCCAGAACTGGCCTTTTCTTTCATTTAGTAAGAAGAGCTGTTCAGGCTTTACCACACATTTGGACTAGAGAATGAGAGTAGTGTTTCAGACTGCCAGGAATAGTTCCCCAAGGGGAAAAATTTTAACTGTCTGAGTTCATTACAATTGACTAGATCCCTAATAACCAAGATATTTTTGATTATTTGAATCGCAGTTGAAAGCCTGAAGAGAAAACAAGGTCATAACAAGGACTACATTTTATTTTAAAATAAGCTAATTAATGCATTAGCTTTCTGGACTGTGATCTCTGAAATGATAAAATGCTTTTGAGCAAAACCTTTTGGTAACATATAGTCTTCCAGGGGCTTTATTAATACATGGATAAACCTCCAGCTGAGTCTTTATCTTTGAAAATTGATGAAAACATGGCTTATTAAAATATATAAGGTATTGAAGGATACTCTTTTAAATAAAGTTCAAAAATTGTCAGAGTTTTTTGAATCTCAAACTGAGCTTTAGGCAGACCTAAGTGTTATGCTAAAGTGTTTGGCAAATTGTTTTATATTTCTATAAGTAAGTTTCCTGTATATTTTTTTAAGGGAACAGATTTAATTATTTAAGAATTTAGAATAAAATTTAGGAACTACAATGACAGGACAAGGGGTAATGGGTTCAAATTGAAGGAGGGGAAATTTAGGTCAGATATCAGAAAAAAGGTTTTTACTGTAAGGGTGGTGAGACGCTGGAACAAGTTGCTCAGGGAAGTAGTGGGTGCCCCAACCTTGGCAGTGTTCAAAGCCAGGCTGGATTAGGCCTAGAGCAACCTGGTCCAGTGGGGAGATGTCCCTGCCCATGGCAGGGGCTGGGGGGGGACTAGATGATCTATAAGGTGCATTCCAACACCTAAGTTCTATGATTTTATAAGTCTATGAATTAAGATATCATTAAAAACTGCGTAAATTGTCTACAGCTGAACTAGAAAGTGTTCCTTTGTCTGGACCACTATTATTAGCATTTTCTCCTGTACAACTCTCAGTAGAACAAATTGAGAGCCCTTAACATTTCACATCATGAGCTAGCCAGTTTCCTGGTAGCAGTTTCTACCAAAATCCTCACTTTTCATCACACTGAGTATTTGAAAGTGGATGTCAATTTTCCAGTAACCCTGGATAAACACTATTTTTCTAACATATAATGAAAAAACTTGCTGTCTCTGCTGTCTCTATGGTCAGACTTGCAACTGACCTCCAGCATCGTCAAACAGTTAAAGCTCAGGGTAGAAACCAGATTGATTATACTTCCTTGAAAGGAATTTCCCATACTTTTCTATCAAAACACAAACCTAGATTTTTCAAAAAACGGCTTTATCTGCCTCAATGTTAGGGCACAACAGAGTAGTGGCATTAGAATACAAGCTCTCTGAAGTCCACAGTGGTGACAGCTAAGCAATATATTTCCTTTCTTTAAAAAGAAGAGATAGCTGGATTTTAAAAAGCAGTGAACCAACCGAATCAAAACCAAACTAAAACAAAACACACACACACAAAACCTCACCCCAAAACCCCCCAAAAAACAACCAAACAAACAACACCCCTGGAAAAACACAACAAAAAATAACCCAACAAAGCAGAAAAAAAAATAAAAGGAGCTTCTAAATGTTGATTGGATAAGTGAGTTTGCTAACCTACAAATGCTTCATCACAGCTGAACCATCTTGATCTAAGTTGAAAAAACAAGTTAATTTTGGTCACTTAAAAATATAATATTCTTTATTTCTGTTTTTTAAACTCTGACTTAATCAGAAACCATTGCAATCGAAAGACTCCCAAACCAAACACACATGCATAATTGACTGGGATTTGTCACACTGCTAGTGTAATTCAGGACATTTGGTAATGTCAAAGTTAAGAGAATAACTTGGAATAAAGTCCACTATCCTCATAATTTTGAATATATTACCTAGAACAATGACCTTGTCTCTTATGATAAATTGGTACAATAACTCAGAAAATACAATCTGACCCACTGAAATGTTAATTCTTTTCCACAGAACATTTGCATGTGGAAAATAATTTTTATTCTTTTGCGACTACTGAAATGAGATAAAATTCTGTATTTAAAATAATCTATTCTTTACTTGTCTGTCAAAATGAAGTCCCTGTCTCTATTATTTCATCAGTGCTGAGGATTTTTTTCACTGCTTTGCATGGAAGAGAATTGCAATTCCATTGGTTGCATAAACATACATCTCAATAAGCTTTTCAAATGCAGATTATAAGTATGGGCATGATGTTCCATAATGTAAAAAGGTGCCTGCAAAATAGCACTGCCAAGCCATTGCCAAGTCATTAAACATCCTATGAGATTAACACTGAGAAAAGTCAAAAAGGGAATAAAATATCAGTAAGAGCAGTAATTATTGAGTTCTATCTCTCCATGTACTTAGAACATATTCATGAAGAACATCTATACATACATATGCATATATTTCAGGAATGTAGAGTGTTTAAAGGAAGTTATGACAACTGCTCTCCCCCTTATTTTCTGCCTTGTATTTTTTTTGCAACAGTAGTGGCAGTCCAGGTGAATGTGTTTGGCTGCCAAGTGATTTGCCCTATGGCCAAGATCAATGCAGGCCTAACATAGCCTTTGGTCGTCTCTCACTCAGTGTGAGGCCTTCTCCCTTGGCTGCTCTCTCCTACATGGCTTCCATGATTCCTACAAAATCTCTTGTCATGCAGAGACTTGCAGTCTTTGTGAGTATGTAGGGATGTAGTTTGGGATTTTTCCGCTATATTAAGGTCTATAGCACAATGAAAGTGGATCTGATGTCACATCAAATATCTGGTTATGTTTTTTGGGTGATATCTCCTCTACTTCCTTTATTAAATGGGCAAATAATGTGACCTGCATTGAAAGAGAGGAAAAAGGACTGTCTCCTCAGCTGCTGGAAACTGGTTTGGATCTAGTAAAATTAATACACATGCACTCAAATATACTAATCAGAATGGGCCCTTAGTACCAGAGAAAGGAGAGAATAATATTGTTTCACAGATCCATTTACTGTTTTTTCATCGGACAGAAATTATTCAAAATATTAGAGTTGAATAAGACATTGTGAAAAGGCAGAATCCTCTTATTGGAAGCTGGAAGCAAGCTACACCTTGTTATCTAGAAAACAATGAATGATAAATAAGTCAAACCTTTTCTAAACATATTCAAGAATATTTTCATTATTTTTCTTGCATCTTGGAAATTGTTCAGCTGTGCAAATATTTTGTTTTCAAAGAAGGAAATTATTTTTCATTGTGTTTATATGTTGTGCAGATACTTTTTGTACATGTGCATGAAGTCAAACAGATTGCAAGAATTTTTGTGGTGGAACTAGGATGAATTTGGTCAAGTGAGAGTATGTTAGTAGTCTTTTGTGGTTTTTGTAGCTGCAGCCATAGAAAACACAGATGAAGGCTGGACCTTCAGTGCCTTTCTCTCTTCCTCTCTCTGATTTCCTTTCATAGGTGGTACACTTCTCTGCAAAATCATATTGAAAGAAAGCATTGTGGGCCGGCTGGAAGGTCTACTTACTTTCCAGAGCATCCACATGCTTCTCCCAAATGTGGCAGGACAATAACAGCTCTGTAAACAAAGCATTGAGAAATTTCTTGTCCTCTTTATTTATTATTCACACCCTGATCAAGTCTGTCTTTTATGAAAATGTCCATATGGTGATGACAGACTTAGCTCCATAATGCAAGATTTGCACCTTTTTTTGCTACTTACTGAAAGCTTTCAGAAGAGCATAAAGAGAAAGAATGTTTTTCAACCTTAGCAGGTCAGTCAAGATTTACAAATTATGTTTGCATTGCTTTTAAATTTACTTCTTCATGAAATCCTCTTTCTGAAATACAACATGTTCATGATTATTCTGATGTAGATATGAAGGATCAGTTTATAAATTAAAATATCTTATTGAATCAAACAATTGTCATGAAGTAATTCCTTCAAAATATATTTCATCGGTTTAGAATGTCAATTAAAATAGTTCAAAGTAATTACTCACAAATATATATTTAAAAATGAAAAAAAACTAACAAAACCAAGATAGGCCAAATGTCCACTGTAAAAATTTCTGAGTGGTATACTGGTGGTAAATATATGTCTCACTCTGGGCCTAACTGCAAATGACATGGATTCATCATAACTGCACCAGAAGATGAATACTGTTGTGATCACAATTATCCATGCAGTACCATTACGGGAAAATATGATAAAATTTTAAGTTAAACTGATGCAGTCTTTTACAACACAGTAGATGTGTGACTAGAGCAAGGTGGTATTCAGCTGTTCGTTACCCGTCTTCTGTGGTTACAGAAGTCATTGAACCATAGAATTTTAGAGATTGGAATGGACCTTACAGATCATCTTGTCCCAACTCTCCCTTCCATGGGCAGGGACACCTCCCCACTAGACCAGGATGTTCAATGCTCCATCCAGCCTGGCACTGAACACTGCCAGGGTCAGGGCAGCCACCACTCCCTGGGGCAACCTGTTCCAGTGTCTCACCACCCTCACAGTAAAACTCTTTTTTCTA
>NW_008671825.1:0-311 GCF_000695815.1 Acanthisitta chloris | reverse complement strand
CTCCAGGCTGAACAACCCCAACTTCCTCAGCCTGTCTCCATAGGGGAGATGCTCCAGTCCTCTTATCAACTTCATGGCCCTCCTCTGGACTTGCCCCAACAGTTCCATGTCCTTATGTTGAGGACACCACAACTGCATGCAGTGTTCCAGATTGGGTCTCATGAGAGCAGAGTAGAGAGGGAGAATCACCTCCTTTGTGGCCTCCTGTTGGCCACACTTCTTTTGATACAGCCCAGAATTCAAATGGCTTTCTGGACTTCCAGAACACACTGCCAGCTCTTGTTGGATATTTTATCAACTGTCACACCACG
>NW_008671824.1:0-734 GCF_000695815.1 Acanthisitta chloris | reverse complement strand
ATACCCCCCACACTGCAACCCAAGACAATCAGGTTGCTCAGAGCCCTATCCAATCTGACCTTGAATGTTTCCAGGGACAGGGAATCTACTGCCTCTCTGGAAAACTTCCAGTGTTTTACCACCATCATTCTAAAAAACTTATATCTAATCTAAATCTACCCTCCTTTGGTCTAAAGCCATTCCTCCTTGTCCTATCACTGCATGCCCTGGAAAAAGTCCTCTCCAGCCTTCTTGTAGGCCCCCTTTAGGTACTGGAAGGCTGCCAGTAGGTCCCCCCAGAGCCTCCTCTTCTTCAGGCTGAACAACCTGCAATTCCCAGTAAAGATTAAAATACAGTTCTGATGTGTGATGCTGAATAGCATTAGGAATATAGCTTTAACTCAGACTCATATAAGATTTGCCACTACAAGTTCAGTGTAATGAATACTAGTAGCCAGGAGCTGCTTATCTTGCTACCTTCTTTCTCACATTCCAACCGCATCAGTGTCCTTGAACAGCTTAGCTTGCAGCTTGCTCAGGCCCTGCTAGCAAGGCTGGATTGATCACATGTCCATTAGCAATCAGACATTCTCCCATAAATCCCCCGTTTGCTTTTGAGCAATCCAGACTTAATCTTAAAACACATGGTATCAGCATCAACAATAAACCTATAAGAAACAAATGATTAACCATATCTTAACTAAATCTTTAGGCCACCCAAGATATAGTTTATTTTGGGCACCTAACAGTATTTA
>NW_008671823.1:0-6805 GCF_000695815.1 Acanthisitta chloris | reverse complement strand
GAGCTGCCCCGCACACCGAGAGCTGTCAGCACACCGAGAGCTGCCCGGCACACCGAGAGCTGCCCCGCACACCGAGAGCCGCACACCGACCGAGAGCTGCCCGGCACACCGAGAGCTGCCCCGCACACCGAGAGCTGTCCCGAGCTGTCCCGCACACCGAGAGCTGTCCGCCACGTCGGGCAGAACGCCGGATCGCCTCCGCAAACGCGGCGCTTTGAAACGCATGGGGACGGGGACCGAGGGATTGGAAATTAAGACATTTTATTCCTGACATTCAGCTATGGGTTCCGCACGGATCCTACTCAAAGACACCATCTGCATTTAAACTTTTAGGATTTGATTCGCGAAGTTGGATTTCACAGTGGTCTCGACTATGGAAAGAGGGACAGGTGATGTGTTTTATCCATGACTTGCTATGCAAATGGTTTAACACAGTCGAGAATGAATGTTGTTTGCCTCTTTGAAGTGTAGCATTTGTCCCTAGTGTTTCTTGCTTTCAGTGAAGTAGTCTTTTACTTCCTAGTGTCTGCATATCTATAGTCTTTCTAAATAGCTCCATCTGTCTCCAGCAGAAGCCATGAATGTAGGTAGCCGTGTAAATGTGCTGAAAGACAGTCTGACCTATTGGACTGAAGTTTTCAAGATACAGTGCTAAGGCAGAGGAATTTGCCAGCAACATCTCTGCAGACTGATTCCTTCATTTGTTTTACTCAAAAGGGAGACTATATGAGATTGTAGCGAACTTGTTTGCTCATATTTTTACAACAGTTCTCTTGAAGCTCTGTGGGTTTATGACACATGTATGGAGAGTCTGATCACTGAAATATCAGAAGTAAAGCATGTCATGTACGCAGTGATACAGAGCATGTCCATGGCATGCTGCGTACGAATTAAATCAGTGATTTTTCTTAAATAAACTTTTACGGAGATTATAAAGTAAAAAGCATTAATGTTTCTTAAAACTTGCACCTCTGTGTACCTACTGATTGATCTTTGTGATTCTTCTCACAGCCCTGAATATACAAATGTGTCAAAGTTGTGCAACTTACTGATTCATATAATGCTGAATAATTTGTTAGAAACTCAACCAATGCTAGACCTCAGAAAGGATCAGGCTAGAGGCTTCAACTTTACAACTAGGAAGATATGGGAATTTTCAAAGAGCTTCTCTGGAAGTGATTCTAATTACTCACCAAGTTTCCTCCACATGGTGTTGAAGTCACCTACACTCCCTCTGAAGCAGCCTTAGTGATGGCTTAGATATTTATCTAAATTGCTGTGATGCCCTACTTCACTGAGCATACATGACATTTTCTAAGATCAACAATATTCAAGTTTCTGCTAACACTTCAAATCAGTCTTTTTGGTTCAATTGGCTAGATCCAATATATGTCTTTAACACTGAGAGTATGGTCCTTTTGCTAATTTATTTGAGAATGGCTTTATATATGAACAATCAATACAATTCCCCTTGTGAGAATAGTTTAAATTCAACATATCTTTAATATCGATTTATCTGGAACAAGAGGAAGTTGAGTCTTTTTGCATGAATACCAACAGAAGAACACTTTAAAAGCTTCTATTGACATACACTTATTGCAGTTTGCATGGAAAGAAGTGAGACCCCTTGCTTTTTGTTGCACACCACCACCACTCCTACCACTGTCACCAGGAGAATTTCTTCTATCCTAGTAAATTTTGTCTATCCTTTAGTCCACAAGATGGAATTCCTAAGGCTGCAGAATTAGAAACATTTTCAGTGGGAATTTATGTTCCTGATTTTATCTACTATTTTTCAGAACTCTGAACAGCAAGGAAATAAGCTTTGGGGACACAGAGTGTCTTCAGCCCAGAGAAATCAGAAAGCTAGAATATGCTTCTACTGTTGATCAAGAAATATCTGTGTAAAGACAAGGGGATACACTCAAAGGGCATGAATATCATTTCCTGCAGAGGTGGAAAGGTGGTGAGGGATGGGGGCAGTTGGGGGAGAAGATCCCCAACCCTGACATAAACCAGTCGGAATTCAGCTCCCCATATACAAACTGTTCATCATTCTCTTTTCCAACAAAATAGTCCAACTGTGTCTTTGGTTGTTATTTCAGATGACAGGCTAAAGACAATCTTGTCATACAGGTGTGACACAGTACTTGGCACAAGAGCAAAGGAGAGAGTGCCACATGTAAGTCTCCTTAGTGGGAAAGAAACAGCATAGGCACAATCAGCCAGCACAGATGGAGTGTATCTGGGTGTGCAACACCGCAAGGCAAGGGCCACAACAACTTGGAGACGTGGGAGGCAAATCCACTTCATCAGTAATTCCCAAACATAGGGATTCATAAACAGTCCGTGAAGGAATGCGAAACTCCACACATCTCACAAACGCCCTCTACCGAGAACTGGTTCTGACAGGGGAAAAGGCTCCTTTCACACATTTGTGCAGCTCAAGAAGCTTGATAATTCCGGGCCTAATTCTGGATTTACACACCACAACAAACTTTGTGTAGTCCCATGAATAGTCAAGTCTATCTGCCACTAAAACTGCCCGCAGTAAGCAGCCTTCAATTATGTGTGCTTGCACACTAAATGAAAATGGGATTCAAATGCAGCCCTGAAAGTGATCACGTTTGAAAGCCTGATCATCAGTCACACATTTAGAAGAAACAAGGTAACGAACATGGAACAAATACTATTTTATTTTAAACACTGAGCATTAGAACCAAACCTACCTAAATTTGTAGTATCATGCATCAGACCAGCAGATACAGCTGGAAAAAGTGGGAATGCATTGTAGCAGAGAGTGACTTCTCCCAGACAGTCAAATGTGCAATAACCTTGAACACGTTTTCTTTCTTGTTACTTCAACAGAGGCTTTCTTATCTTGATGGAGGGGGTTTTTTTGGCAGAGATTTTCATTTCAGTTTCTTGAGTCAGGGGATATGCTCAAAGGACAAGAGGATACAGGAACAGATTTCTTCTCCAGGTTTCAGCATAGGTAATAGGGTTTGCAACTGCTCTTATGTGGGTAGCTGAAAGTGGGTCCAAGAAGCAGCTGGGAAAAGTAGGCATAGTTGGAGTAAGGAGGAGAAGAAGACAAGGGCTCTCTGTCTGGGTATGAAACACTCCATGTTTTGGAGTCAAGGAGGACAAATGTTCAGCATCTAAGGCCACATCTCTAAGGCTAGACCTCAATCTCTAAGGTTAAACATCTGAACATCAAACCTCTACAACTCTTTTACTAGTAAAATAGCACTGGGAGTTAAACACCTCATAGGCAACGCCAGTGAAATCCCCGGGAGAAACAGATATCAGAAGAATTATTCTAAAGAGAAGAATTGTTGTGGATTTGTGTAGAGAATGTCACAAATGGCATAAGCTAGCTAACTAAATATGTTCAAAAGAGAAATGCTGAGTTCAACTATGGCTGTTCAGGGATAAGCTCAAAGCAGCAACTACTTAATATAAATGATTTCAGATGTGTTCCATGCAGCTCTTTCCCCTTAAGGACTCCAGAGAACAGAAGAAGATCTACACTCAGTGGTTACAGCTGAGCTGTGACCACCAGCAGTACTTTGTCCTTGAAGCACTGGGCTACAAGCAGAAGTTTGTGGCCTCCCAGGCCTAGGAAACTCCAATAAACACCAATATAGAAATTCTTCATTGTTAAGTCTGGTTGAACACAGTGAGTGTAGAAAAGAATGTTAGTGACTCATCATGTGTATTTCTTAATTTTTCAAAATTAAGAATTAGTTTTTTAGGTAACATACTTCACATTAATTTAAAAAAAAAGGAGGGAGGAAGCTGTATTTATGGCACACATCTCCTCAGACTGAGTGGCATGGCTGAGCCCATATCCCTGTGCAATAAACCCAGACTCTAGTCCATCCTTCTCAGATCTCAGACTTTGCATCCTGCCAGCTATTCTTTGTGCTAAACATAAACCAGTCGTCAGTCAGAAGGATCTGAGGAAGTCACCTGACTCCTAAGCCTCCTGCCCTAGCTGAAGATGAGGCAACCTCCACCTCAGGTCCTCCGTGCAGTGGAGGCACCAGTCTGCAGCCAGTAGAAGCCTCCACTGGGCCTAAGCCTTAACATAGGGAATTCTGCAAACCAAATGGAAATTCAGGAACTTCCAGCACTAGACAAAGCTGGGAAGCTGCAGAAGCATCTGTTCTCCAATATCTAGGCATGCAAGCTCTCTTTTGGCAGGCAAATTTTATCTTACTGATACCAGTCCCTTTTTTGTGCCATTTTCATGCTGCTGTTTCTTTCATGGCACAAGGATAATAGGTGCCATTACATTTAACCACACTAATAAAACAGTGAACTGGTGCTTAATGCTAAATGCACAGCTCATACCTCTAAGCATAAATGCAGCTTTATGCATGCATTTAGATTCCATTTGTTTAACTGTAGCACTTCAGCTCATTAAACGGTTAAAGAGCATACCGCTGAGTTGCAAACTTAAGTTGAAAGCCAGGCTTAGGACTCACTTTGAAACAAGTGTGATATCAACATCTTCCATCCCATTTGTCCATGATAGACAGCTAAGAGACAGCTGTTCCTATATTCAAAACAAATAATGATTTTCTGTCAAGAATCTACCAAGGAATGGCTTGAGTTGCCTCTGCAGACTGCATTCAAAAGGACTGCACAATGCCAGCTTACTCTACTTCCATTTCAAGTTATCCTCCTAATGTGGTGTTACAAGGCACATTATTGAATACACATGACAAAAGAAAAACATTGCTATTAGTTCCTCCTAGTGTGAAGATAATGGGATTCCTGTGCTTGAGCTCACATGACACGTATTGAGCCACTTCAAAGAAAGCGACAGTTTTATTGTGGGCCCATTCATCACACTCAGTGGGGTTTCAGCACAGGCACCAAAGGGGTTTGTACTGGGTTTATCTGACAACCTTACCAGAATTTTATTTTTTTTATTATTTCAATGCAGCTGTATTCCATATGTATTCCCAGAACTAAAGCAGAGCATTGCCAGCTAACCCTTCTTTTAGCATCTTTATCACAGGACAGAAATTCAAGTTTCCATAGCGTTACTGAGATTGTACAGAAAATTATTTGATTGTCTTAGATTAGACAATCGAGTCGGGTATGTGTCCCTCACCTAACAATAAAAAGATACAAAGTAGCATCTGTATAGTGCAGCTTTTTACCTAAAATGTGTTCTTAAATGTTGTTTCCATCTATACTGTAATCAAATGCTGTCCAAACTTCATTACTATTGTGGGTTCATGTTCATCAATTAATGTACAAATAATCACCATTATACCAAGCATAATGAAAAGCATTGAAAGATCTATCTCCATTTACAAACTAGGAGTTGTTCAGTTTTTCTATTATTGTTTTTTAAACATTTCTGCTTAAAGAAATCATAACAAGTATCAATAGAAGTATATTTGAAGTACATTCAACAGGAGGTTTTCAATAGCAATTCACATTTAAAAATAATGAAATGATTGAAATATTACTGATATTAAACAGCTGTCCAGCACACTGAGTTAATTTAGTCATTTCATAGTACTGTGGGAACATTAAAAATGCTTTTGGATGATAATTAAGCTCTCTATATATTATGTATTGAAAAACAATTCACTGTCAACCCAATCACTGCATTTTGGTGAAGGTTAGTCTCACATCCTGAGAATCACAATACTTTATTGCTGATCACATACCACTGTGAGGGATTATTGCTTTTAGTTCGTTTGATATACACAAACCTCAGCATTCTCTCTATGCAGCAGAGCAGCAGATTGCATTAAAAAAGTTTGGAAACCCAGTCTCAGTGCTACCGATACAGCACCTTCTATAGTACTCAGGAGATAAACAGACATTTAATTAACTGCCTGAACTATGTGATATAGTAAATAACAGGCAGTTAAAGAAGCACTTTTCACCTTCTTTGTAATTTAGCTACTTCAGCAGATGTAGTGCAGATTCCCCTTAGAAAGTGTGTTCTGATGTCTTACAACAGTTATTTTGATCATGCCATTAATATAGTCATTGTAGCACCTTTTAGAACCAAAACAGCTAAATCCATACATAAAATTTACCAGATTCCCATCTCTTCCTGTCTTCTGTCTATGCTTCCACGCCTATCAGCATACATCCCAGAGGGAACAATGCTTTTGTTGCATCAGCTTGAAGTCGAGCTGCAACCAGTTACAAAGGAGGCTCCCTCATGGGTTTAAAGGCAAAAGAGTAAATGCCCTTCTTTGGATTTGGTGACTGGATTTCACTTTCCTGTGCATCCAGAATGCTGAATAAACTACTGCACACCAGTGTCTGGATGACAAGTCAGTTTTACCCCTTTACTGGATTCCCATCTCTGTCCTTCCTCTCTCCATCTTCTTATAAAACTCCAACTGGGTTCAAACTACTGAGTCGAGGTACATCCTTGCGGCTTTTTACCAGCAGGAGTGTCTGGTGTACGCATGGGCTTGCATGCATAGCCCTTCTGGAGCTCTTTCAACTGCACATACACAGTATGCTGGCAAATTATTAATAGCAATTATTGCCATTAAGTTATTTGCAGCAATTTCGAACTGCTTAATATTATTTGTTCTAATTCAATTGCTGTTTAACTTCAGAATCGTGGACCTACAGTTTCCAAGTCCTGTTCCAGCCTTCCTTTTCATTGGACTTAGTTAAAAAGAAGTTATTAATTCTAGATGCTTTGGCTGGCCAGGTCGCGGCTCCTCCCGCAGAGCCCCCAGCCCGCAGCGCCGGGGCTTTACCCGGGACCGGAGCGAGGAGCGGCGGCGCGGGGAGCCCGGCTGGGGCT
>NW_008671822.1:0-4831 GCF_000695815.1 Acanthisitta chloris | reverse complement strand
TTCTGCTGCTCCTGCTGCTCCTTCTGCAGCTCCTTCAGCTCCACGGAGCTGCTTCCCCTTCTGCTGCTCCTTCTGCAGCTCCTGCAGCTCCACGGAGCTGCTTCCTGTGTGATGTGCCCTTAGCTGTCATGTGTGTCCTACAGTTCATTCCTTGCTCCCTGGTGTGAGGGACTCCTGAGCCTTTCACAGGTCACTTGCTGCTTACTTAGCCTTGGAAAGCACCAGTAAGCAAAGCATTATTTGCCTTCTCCCTCACCCCAGCCTAAGTATTTTTGATGACCTACAGTCTCAGAACAAGTTCTTAACTTGGAGAGACTAAACCCTAAATTTTCTCTTCACTTACAGATTTTTAAGGGCAGTGGGTAACGAAGGTTTTCCTTTGTCTACAACATGACTTTTCAGGGATTGCAGCAAAGAGTGAACTTCTGGTGAACTCTGAGCTGGGAAATACTTTTTGTACGTGCAATTTACTTGAAAAACAAAGCTCTCCATCAGAAGGCAAAACCTCTGCTCTTAACACAGCTTAAGCTGCATGCGGGGTGGACTGAGTGCACGTTGTGACTAAGTTGGTTTTGCACAGACAGGAGTTGGTGGAGTTGAGGTTTACCCTTCTCATGCTTTTGTTTGTTTTCTCTGGAGAATGGACCCCTGGCCTGGAGGGTTACAGCCTGAGCAGCCGCAGGAACATTGCACTGCGCAACGACTCCCAGTCCTGTGGGGTGCTCTACTCCAAAGCTCCTACCTACTTCTGTGGGCAGACACTCACCTTCAGGCAAGTACCTCTTGGGTGGCTGTTGTGTGCTGCATCCCCTGTGAGCCATCACACCTGAGCTGTGTGGAAACTGAGCCACATTCAAGTCTCACACCTGTCAGCCCTGTCAGGGTAGTCTGGGTGAAGTCTGAGCTTCCTTCTCATTGCTTCTGCCTCCTGGCTCTGCTATTTGTGTGGGACCTGCACTGCAGATAGGAGTGAACTCCAGAGGGGTGGTGAAATACAGTCTGTGCTGAGCAGATCTCTGGAATGTTGAACTTCCTGGAGTTGTGCAGCAGCTGTTACTGGCTGAAGTCAGTGGAGCTTCACCACTGGTCCTTTTGAACCTTGGGTCAGGGGGTGCTTTCCTTCCCAGACTTTGGACATGAAAACACTGGATGTGCTGCTGAATGAGTCTGGTACTGATCAGAGATGGTTAGTGCTGGTCAGACACTGCTTGAAACTGGCATTAGGGAGTGCAGGGTGGAGAAGGACTTTGTGCAGTTCAGACTTTCCATTTGACACAGAATGTGATTAAAACCCTCAGCACCTTTGCTGCCTGCAGTCCTGTCCCTGAGATGAGGCTCTGACTCCTGTGTGGATGCTCCAGCTCGGGGTGTCCCATCACTCTCACCTTGCAGCACTCACTGTCCTGTCACTTGTGTGATGTTTTTTCTTGCTGCTGGTCCAGGTGACCTTGAGAGGGTCTGCAAAAGGTCTGTGGAGAGAGGTTGACATGACACAATTCCTACTTTAGAATGCCTTTATGGTTATACATTTTTTGGTCATTCTTGTGACTGTGCAAACACTTATTTCCATCCCAAAACTCCAGAAAGGCCCCTTTGACTGAGGGAGGGAATGAATTCATGTTACCTTAGGCACAAAGTTTACAGGTAAGTGGCTGTTTCTAAAGCTTCACCAGTAACTCAGTTTACAGTCTAAAGCAGAGCACCAGAATGAATTTGAAATCTCATTTGGGAAAACATTGTGGATCTTTTCCAAAGTAAGATCTTGGAGGTCTATAGAATTTTTTTCTTCACTGTGCAGTACAAGGCTGTTGCTCTTAGTGACATTCCCAGGGGACTGAGAAACCTAATGGAGTGCAAAAGTAAAAGATGGTTCCAATTTTGTCTTCCCTGTTTGGCTGGAAAGAGTTAACCCCCTGTGTGCCAGTGCACTGCCCACCTTCACTGCTGGTTCTTGAAAGCTTGTGTGAAGTTTTCCTGTTGTTTGCCAACAGCCACATCTCAGTGCTGTTCTGCCTCTCAATCTGTAATGAAAATAACCAGTTTTGCTTGCTAGAAAAGACCATCTGAGTTTCCTGAGTCACTCAGGCTCTCTCTAAAGTAGGATTTAGCACCTTTGAGAGGTGGCAGGACCAGAGAAAGGACTCAAGAGCAGAAAAGCCCTTCAGTGCACAGACTGTGCAGCCTCACTCTGCTGCTGGGGCCCAGAGGGAACTGAGCCCTGGTTGTTTGTACGACTTGTTGGCTTTTTCTTCAGAGGTTCTTGCCCAGGACCAAACCCCTAAATGCAGCTGAGCAGAAGTGAGACTTGCAAATGCTCTTCTAGGCATTTGCACCAAGCTGACTTGTTAAAAAGCCCCAAACCAACCCCACACAACAAACCTACACATCCCCCACACCAACAGCCTGCCCCGTTACAGCAGAATGTGGCAGATCCTTGCTGAAACTGCAGCTGTCTTGCTGTAACATGTGATGCTGACCAGTAATTGGTGGAGGTTTGAGCATACTGGTTGTTTCAGACAACTGGAAATCATTTCAAAAGATCTAAGCTGTGTCAGTGGAAAATTGCATTGAATAGCACTGAAAGTTTGCAGGAAGCACATTCATGTCTTGTACAGATCAATAATTATTGCTCAGTGGAGCTGTTGGGAATTCTGGTCAGGAATTCAGCAGGGAACTCCCTTAAAGTTTGGCTGAATTTGTTGAGAGCTCAGTGCAGGGCTCTGGTGTGACAGTCTGGATTTCATGGCAGTTTTGATTTAAGGCTTCAGGGTTTGACTGAAGTTTTTGCTTGGCAGAATTGAGACCGTGGGACAGCCAGACAGAAGGGACAGCCTGGGGGTGTGTGTGGAGCAGCAGAATGGCTACGATTCCCTGCAGAGGGACAAGGCTGTGTGCATCAGCACCAATGGTGAGTCCTTTTCCTGCTTGCAGTTACTGGAGCCTGTTTGATGTGTCCAAAGGGATTGCACCAGGGTTACCTTCCAGCTCTGTTGGCTGCAGAAAGTAGGGACACATGGTTAGTAAGTGCAGGGAGTGAGAAGTGCTGTTTGACCTGTTGACTGTTCCAGGGGCAGTTTTTGTGAATGGGAAGGAGATGACAAACCAACTCCCTGCTGTGACTTCTGGCTCGACTGTGACGTTTGACATGGAGGTTGTGCAGTTGGGGCCCTGCAGCAACGAGGGAGGAAATTTCAAGCTTCGAGTAACCATCAGCTCTAACAACAGAGAAGTTGTCTTCGACTGGGTACTTGATCAATGCTGTGGCTCCTTGTATTTTGGATGTTCATTTTCGTATCCAGGCTGGAAAGTTTTGGTGTTCTAGCAGTGAGCAAAGGGAATTTGGTTCTTGCTGTAAAGGATAATGCTAACACCTGGTTTCCAGGTGTTTGACAAGAGTCTGGTTACAAAAACCTGTCTTTATAGTACTTGAACTCCACTATATTGTACTTCCTACTGGATTCATTGCAAAAATAATTGTGAAACATTGGATTTGTTACTCTGGAAAAGCTAGAAACAGCATTTGCATAGGCCAATTAATTTAAGCAGTCCACAAGACCTTTCCCTTTTCCCCTCCAGGGCTGATGTTTGTCAGTATTTCGTTGTACTCTGTCTCAGGGTACACACGTGGTATAGTTACCTTTGCTTAGCTGCTGTCTGTGAAATGAGCATCTGGGGTGGGAATGGACCAAAGCTGTATTTATCCCACCCCAGAGAGCACAGTATTTAGAGCAGCAATGTCCTGCTCTGCAGGGACAGTGGGATCTGCCTGCAGCTCCTTCCTCCACACATGGTACTGTTCACCCCTGGGAGCAGGGACACCTGAGCCAGCCCACACTGGGGCCAGCTGCTGCTGCCTCACCTCAAGTGCCTTATTTCCATACTGCTTGGACTGTTTTCTGCATTGTCACTTGGGATATATTCTCTAGAGCAGCTGCATGGTGGTGGTTCCATCAGCCCAGTGCAGAGCTTGCCTCAACCAGAACAATACCCAGAGCAGGATGTTGTCCTGATCTGCTCCAAATGTCTTCCCTGGTTGCAGTTCACTGTGGAGTTCGTGTCAGAGCAAGTCTGAGATTTGGTGGTTGGGCTTGACGTGTGCGCTGGCAGCTGTGACTGTTCAGAGCCTTCCTACATCACTCAGGAACAACCTGCTCCTGCTCCCAGCTCCGAGGCAGCCAGTGCTGTCCTGGTGTGCAGGACTCCTGGCAATCCCATCCTCCTGCCTGGGAGGCCACAAGTTACCCAGAGTTACCCCTATTTCCTGTAAGGAGCAGCTCAGATAGGGAATGAGCTAATCAAAGACTATTCCTAGTCAAAGATCACAATGCTCTGGATCTGAGGAGTATTTTCAACACTCACTGAGAGGCTTCTTACCTCAAGGTCAATTAAAAGTAAATCTATTTTAGCATGTTAGAATAGCAATATTTTTATAAAGCCTAGACAATCATACTGCCCTTTTTCCTTCAGTGGCAATGTGCTACCATAATGAAAGCACAAAAGCTTATTCTCCATTGCACTAACCTCCCCCTACCCCTGTCAGTACAAACAGGTCAGTCACCCTGAGGAATTTCCCCCCAGTCTTCTGGAGCAGGGGACAGGGATTCCAGACAGGGAGAATGGCTGTTGGTATTTATACCATTGACAAGAAAAAAAACATCTTGTGAGTAGATTCAGATGGCTGCAAAGAACCTGCACAGAGGTTGGAATTTGCTGTAAGACATGAAATGAGGAAGACTGGACTCCTGCAGCTGAGATTGTCCAGTGTCAGCAATAGCACTCGAGTTTTTCAAGCTTAACCGTCTCAGTGTTAGGGAGTAAGAGAGTATTAGCT
>NW_008671821.1:0-4192 GCF_000695815.1 Acanthisitta chloris | reverse complement strand
GGCACAAGTACCCTATTGGCAGAGATCAGTTTCAAGGTATTTAATCCTACCGAGGACAAAGTAAACATTAAAACACAAAACACACAGATAGAAAGCAAGGGTCATAACGGCTAACGCAGCCTCCCTCTGCCACGGGGGTTTGTTCTACAGAGCAACGCACCGCTAAAAACACATGCATCGACATACAGTTGCCGTACTTTCCCCAGGCAGGCTGTCTTTTGGAGCAATAAATTCATAGCCACAAACAACTACCCACAGCTGTTCCCATTAAATGGCTAAAAACAAGGATAGGCATCACATGGTTTGAAAATATGACAGAGGTGTACCTTGAGACAGCACACCTTTCAACCTGAAATCAAAGGGCAGAAACAAATCCACTTTCACTTCCTTTGCCCAGTATCAACAGTGCCTTTATTTCCAGTCATAATAACTGGGAAACAGCTAATGTCACTAATTAAAGTCCCGAGCATGTTCCCCACCAGTCCATGGGCAAATCAGACTGCCCTTGTATGGTGAGCTCAACAGTTTAATGAAAGCAGAGAAACTTCTCAGCTATGCATTTCAGGAAGCTATAAAGCTGTTTCCTGTGGTTTTCTAAAGTCAATGTTACCGACTTCTGCTTCTAAAACAGGATTCTTGTGCTCTGCTCAATTATTCCTAGCTCAATGAGATATAAAAAGTTCTTAATGGTCACAACCCAAGATCAAACCAAACTTGCTTTATTGTATCAAAAAGGATCCGTTCTGAAAGCAAAGAAGGGAATAAATTTTCTGGGTCAGACTTCTGCTTCTGAGAGGATGGTTTAGAGAAGCTCTGAAGCTTGAAAGGCTGAATCTAAACATGAATTACTTTGCCCATTCAAGGTGATGGTCTATGCTAGGTTTTTCCTCAGTTCTCTTTGTATACAGAAACAAAGGCTACAAGAAGCAACTGGGATATACTTTTTTCTTTTTGACCAGAACATAGAACATCAATCCACACACACACACACCATACTCTTGCCAATACCAGACCAATACAGAATTCAGTCTGCTTGTTTACAGAACAGGGAAGGGAAACAGCAAACTCCCTCTAACTGCCCAAACATGAAGGTCAGAATCAAACTAAGCCCTCTTTGATCTCTAAAACAACCCTTGCTGCAAACCAATGTGCAAATAAACATCTTTTTCCACCATCTCCCCTGAGAAGCTGCCTGCAAAGGCAGGACTGCTATCCTGGTAAATAGATGTTTGCCACAAGAAACACAGCTGATCAGAAATTCTGGTCCCTTCTCACACCTCTAGACTTACCTGCTACAATGTCTCTGGAGACAGGTGCAAATCTCTACCCAGCAAAGCATAAGAAGAACAATAGGAAAATAAATCCAACTCTAAGGAAGAGGACTCATGGGAATTGAATCCGATTAAGTTAAGATCTTGTTCCATTAGAAATAAGGAGTACTGTGTTTGCTTGGGATTTGAATGACCTGCCTAATTACATTTTAATTTGTTCCTTCTCCCTTAAACTGGAGGGATATTTGACACCCATAAGCTTTAGGAAAATAAAGCAAAGGAATAAATGTTATTGCTCTTACTGTCAATAGCAGCCATTAGCAAACTTGCTTTTACCAATCTGGAAAGCTGATTGCAAAACAGGATTTTTGGCTGATTTTATGAACTGATGTTTTATTGAAGGCCACTGTGGATGTGGAAGCAGCTATCTGTTTTATCAAGACTGGTGTCACGTCTCTTACAGACCTGCATTAATGATTCCTTATTTTCCATGATGCTGGGGCATTTAAAAACAAAAGCCTAAGAAACTCACTAGGCACACAGCTTGCAACAGGGATGGGGGGGAGTGGAATTTTCCTTGAAAGAGAAAGGTCTTTATATGGACATTTAAAGAATGAAAAGCCTCAGAAAGGACCAGTTTAAGAGGAGGGTACTCACTGATTCCCAGAGGAACCAAAGCTGAAGAGCATCAAACATAGCACTGCATTCTGAGCAAGGTCTGAAGGAGAAACTATTAGCTGAGTTGTCATTCTTTAGCTCAAGGGGACCAGGAGTCCTGTGAGAAGAGTGATGCAAAGTTGGGGGAAAGCATCTTGATAGATGACGTAAGTTTAGGCATGGAACAGCATGTATCATTTGCTGTTTTCCTTGCACAGTGCAAGCCACTTCTAATAGAAAGGCAGTCTTTACAAAGGACTGCTTGTTCAACCACCTAGGACATGCAATACTCAAGAGGTACAAAGCAGAACGGCCACAAGATGGAGATCTGGGAAAGGGCATGCTGACCCCACAGAGAAATTCTGCAGGCAGTGAAAGCTTAAGGTGTATCAGGTAAAGCAGAAGGTCACTCTTCACAGGTGAGACCTTGTAGCACAAAATCTATACCCAGGGAGTGCTGAAGAGACCAATGACCGAAAATTATCTCTGCATATACATGACTTGAAGCAAATGCAATTTCAGTCCCCTGGATCCAAATCCTGAAAACTGGGGACTATTCACCATCAGGCAATGCAAACCAGCACTGTGACAGCTACAGTCAAGAGTTATACTTCTGATGACAACAGAATCACTTTATTCCATAATTTAACAGTTGGGTGTTATCTCCAGGTCTACCAAATGGACTCCAGAATATAACTAAGCTACCCATATGCTTTAACATATTTAGCTATCTGCAGAGGAAAACATTAAAACCAGATCCTTCTGGAACTGGTTCTGGAGTGAGATTTGGGTTTTGTACCAAGCCTTACAAATCCTGATGGGATCCCTTTGATCACTAGAGGCAGAAACACCAGGGTTCACATACTCAGGGCATTACATACCATGGCAGAGTCTCAGACGTATGAGATGTCTTTCAAATGTGTGCTGTCCCTGCCATGGGGTGGTGGGGAGAAAGCAGAAGAACTGCTTGGAATCACCAAGGACTATTTTAGCTATAGTGTAGTGAACAGCTGTCACTGTAGTGGAGTCAGTGAATCCACCTCTAGCAACTTCAGTTTCTACTTCCTACTCCACAGTGCCCCTCTATAGCTTGATCTAGTAAAGAATCATAAAGTAGGCTGACAGGTGACTCAAACACATGACAGCAGAAAATCGCAAGTCATTACTACATTGCAGAAGTAGGAGCTCAATCTACCAGAAATCCTGTTTCAATAAGTAGTTCCAAACATATTACATTTAAAAACCCTACATGCACCTCATGGTAATGGTCCATTTTACAACTGAGAACCCCAAGCAGAAATTCTCGTAACAGGCTCATCTTTCAATATACTCCAGTGAGGATGCAAGCATGCTAACAGCACGATTAGATATAAAGAATAAGGATAGTTCTCAAGCTGCTCAAATGCACTGGTCCCTAGAATTTGCTGGCTTAATTCATCTCATTTTACATGCAGCCCATGCCTTCTGCTTTCTTATCTGTTCTTCAGTTACTCCTCTGAAGAGAAAATTCATTCCTAGCATGACACTCATTTCAGCATCAGAGTGGAGACACACAAGAAAAACTAATACTGAACAGCACAAGGCTTGTTACCTCTGCTCCAGACCCTTGGAGAGGTTTGTATACCTGAATGTCCATACATTCACCCTCCAGGACCACAAACTAATCAACTGAATAGGATAGTTGCCATTCCTGACAAACTTTGCATAACAAAAGAAAAGAAGGTTACTTTTAGTTGCAAGTTCCATTTAAAAAATAACATAGTAGGTTGTTAAGTGGATTCAAGACAAGATGGTTACGATGTTGCAGTTAAATAGTATTTGATTTGAGGGAGAAGAGATTTGTAGGAAACGTTACTTTTGCTTTAAGCGGCAATTTATTTTCAGCTTTGGTTTTACAAAAAGTGCCTCTAGTCTGCCCTAAAATTCATCTAATAAAAAAAGTCACCAAAAACTAGTGTAGTTATTACATATAAGTAATGCAACAGTTTTAAGCCTTTGGAGACCATTGTAGCTCAGAATTATAGATGGATATTTCAGTGTACAACTGCAACTGTGTTAAACAATGAGAGCCATAAACAGGAAGGAACTGGTTTACAAAAATTGTCTTTCTTACAGTGATGTTCTGCAAAAGTGCAGGTCTGGTTTTAGAAAGAAGATCAGCTTAAGCATCCATAAACTGCAACAACAATCAAGCTAACTAGCAGAAGTTGCCAAAACACACTTCTGCATCAGACAACCTGCCTTTCATAGAATCAGCCAGGTTG
>NW_008671820.1:0-15713 GCF_000695815.1 Acanthisitta chloris | reverse complement strand
CCGGCTCCTTCCCCCGTCACACGTTTGTGTCGCTCGCTCCGGTGTCCCCGAGAAGTTTAATTCATTCAGCGATGAGCGCCTAAGAGCCCCTTCGGTCGTCAGTCTCGCATCCTCTGCTAAAGGCATTATTTTCTCCTTCCTCCCCGCGGCTCGGTGCTGCTGGGAGGCTGTGCTGGGCTGCCTCAGCGCAGGGTGCAAGCCAGTGCCATGTGTATAACGGCATAAAGGGAGCGAGACAGATGGCTGTCTCTCCCTGCACATTCCCTGCTCGACTTATGTAACTCTGCTTCATTTTCTCCTTTTTGTGTTTACACACCGGTGAAAGTGAGAAGGGAAACAAAGTGGAGTCCACCAGTTTCATTCCTAAGGCCACAAATGCCTGACTTGTAGAAAATAATAACTGCTGTCCAAAGTTAGTTGCCTTCACTTGTCAGTTTGATTTTGTTCACAAGTGGGAACTGCCAGTGCTTGTTCCCTCGCCAGTGGTTTTTAATATGTGGTCAACAACTGTTCGTGGTCACTCCCAGCTGAACTTCTTTTGCTCAATGGGGAAAAAAATGAATCCCTTTGGACATGTTTTTTTGCATCTTTGATAATATTTTTAGTCAAAAGTATCCACATAGGCCTGTAATTCTTAGAGGCCTTGAAAGATTGTGTGGTAATAAAGGCCAGAGAGTGGCATGATGATAACAAAAACAAATACTACTTTTTTTTTTTTCCCTCAGTGGGCATTAGAAAGTTTCTTTAGTCATCTTTTGTCTGCTAAACACTGTAATCACCTTGGGAGATACCACTTCAGGAAGCATAGCCATTAATCGTTTACATTTGGGTTGATTTCCCCCTTAGAAGTGTGTGGATGACACTTAAAAGGCTTCTGTCTATTTATTTATTTATTTACTTACTTACTTCCCAGAACAAAAATGACTTTGGAAGGAGAAGCCACATCACCCTTTTCTTTCCACCCCATACA
Organism: Acanthisitta chloris; assembly: GCF_000695815.1. NCBI lineage: Eukaryota > Metazoa > Chordata > Aves > Passeriformes > Acanthisittidae > Acanthisitta > Acanthisitta chloris. The sequence goes on along the minus strand of NW_008671820.1, from coordinate 14,743 downwards.
ATGGGTGCTGTATATTTCTTTTTTTTTCCCTGTAGTGTGACTTTAGAGATCAGTGGGCTGGTTTGGCAGAGGCTGTGTGTAATGACTAAAGTTTTCAAAAGTTATGTAAATGGGGGTGTTTGTGTATATATGAGCTATGTCAACTGAAGTGCTACAACAACATATTTTTAAAACATTTCAGTTAATACAGTAAATCACAGGCATGGAGCCTTGAAAGGCTTCTGCATGGTGTCAGAACCTGAGAGAGAAGTGCAGCTGTATGATGCATTCGGTAGTTCACATGTAGCTTGCTCACCAAGTAGCAGCTAAACACAGAGGTGCGTGTTTCAGGTTTGTGCCATTCAGTGCCTTTTTGTGTCATTTTTATTTACACCATCTACTATTTTTCCTCAGGTAGAACAGCAAGAATGGGAACTTTAGGGGACTTGTTACCAAACCACAGAAGCTGAATTTTCTTTCATTTTATATGAGCCGTTCAGAACTTTTTTGGCACATGATTCTCCCACAGTATGTATCTGTACATGTGCCATTGCAGGCCATGACATCATGTTATGAAAACAACAAATATGACAAAATCTTACCATTAGTCAGGTTGTGTAATGGACTGGTGCAGTGGCTGTATGAAATACATGTCCTTTTAGATGTAGTTCTGCACAGAAGGCAGAGATCTGATAGATGTATTTGCTGGAAAGCAGCCGATTTCTACAGTGATAAAACTGGATAATTACATGTTCCCAAACCCTTTTCAGCACAGAAGTAGGTGTTCTTTTAAAACATTATTTTGTGGCAACAACAAATAATTGTGACATCATTGTAAGAGATTTCCTGCCAATTTTTAGTTTACTGTCTTTCAGAAAGTCTAGAGCTCTTTGGCACTCGTGAAACTGCTACACATAGCCATCGTATATTCAAGTATTCAGTGAAGTTTTAAATAATTCTCTTTCAATTAGTACAACAGGAACCTGAAAAATGGATTTTCTCTTAAAGAAACAAGAATCGGTACATAGACATTTCTTTCCTTCTCTTGTATATTTTAAAATACTCATATCAGTTTTATGTTTACTGTTTTGTCTTCTTAAATTAAGAAGAAAAAAGGCAGCATCGCAAGTTTGAAAATCATTGCATAGAAATTAGTTCAATCAAATATTTCTTGAGCCTTGTGAACTGGAAAGAGTAATATAAAATTAGGTATATTGTTGGTAAACTAGGTTAATTGGAGTAATTCATTTATAGTGGAGAATGAATCAATCACTGTTTTTTTGAAGTCAGGCGAAACATTCCATCAAGTTAATGTGTTTAAGGGCATCATATCAGGGACAGACAGGTACTAGAAGTGATAAAAAACAGATAACCTGCAACAAAATGATTTACAGATGGGTCATTATCGTCTGTAGAGAAGTTACACAGATCATGTTCTTTAGAAAAAGAAAATGTAATTCTATAGAGCTGGGAGAATTACCTAAATAGGTCTGAATATTTAATGTTTTTTTCTCAGTGACTAGAAGAATTTGTCAAAGCAAAATTTTTTAGCCTTCTTACAGGCAGCATATTAATGTAAGATACAGAAAAGTACCGGGTTTATGTTTTAAGTATTTTTATGTTTATTTTACCTGTTTGATGAAGTAAAGCTTGGGAAATGCTTTGCGTCCTCCCCTGTGACCTTTGCAGTGCACACCTTTAAAATATACACAAGAATGTTAGATCCAAATTTAAAAAAAGAAAAGAGCTGGTAAGTTTGATGTTAGAATTTATTAGATTCAGAACCTATTTCATACTGCGAGTGGCTGAGCTGCGTCTTTTCTATCGGTGGTAAGACAGGATGTCATTTAAATATTTTTTTCTTTCTTCTTGAGCTAGACAGAAAGGTGTAGTCAATTGTTTCTCCAGTCACTGGTAGACTGATATAAGGCAACAGAAAACTCAAAAACCTCAGAGGTGCAGTATTGATTTGATTCCTAACTGCAAATCCTTCATATCATTGCTCCAAATATCTAACTTTACACCAATATTACCCATTCTTTTTATAGTGACACCATGCTTAGTAAAAAACTTCTAAGCACCGAGGTCAGGTGTTGAGATTGGATTCTAGTTTATTTTTTATGAATCAGATAAAGATTTCTGTGCATGAGACCGTATGTGAAGATGAGAGAACAAGAACATTTCCATATCAAAGGCAATATATCTGAGGCTGCATAGTAATTAAAATGCAGTGGTTTGGACTCTGTGCACTAGCACTTACGCAGAGCGTTGTTGGGATCTTGTGCAGCATGCAGGCGGTTGTCTCTTGCATACTTCTAGAAATATACTTATAATTTTGTACTAACATTTATGCCAGTCCACACTTTTCTGTGGATAATTTGTATTTCATCCAAACCATTCAAAGTAGAAGTTATTTTTTGAGCAACCCCCTCATTATGGCTTTTGTGCATCAACTATTTTTATTCTGGTTGTTTGTATTTCCTCTTACCAGAATGATGGCTTGTTTATAGTTGTATTTTTTTGTGTGTTTCTCTAAGACCCCTTCCATATACCACTGAAATTTTACTACTTGCATGAAATATCTTGTATTAGAAACAAAAATGCTAATATCTTTTCAGATTTATTGAAGATGGTGTGATTTCTTACATACCATACTTTATGGCAAATTAAATGCATGTGCTGGATCATAATATTTTTAATGAAACAATATGTGTTTACTAATTCCAACTAACTGTTACACAACATAAGGAGAATTAAGATAGTGCTCCAAGGACCTGCTGTTGTGGGAAAAATTGACATAAAGTACTGCAGGGTGCTCCCTATCTGGAAACTCTGTTCTGGAATAAATGTGACTTTAATTCCTGAGTGGATCACCCTGGTGAGGAGCTGTTCCGGAAGGGCTGCTGTTGAATTGTTTACTTCATAAACTGTATTGGTCAGTGTCCCAGTGCGGAGGAGGCAGCGAGTACTGCAAGTTTCCTCATTACTCATAGATACTCGTTCTACAGAGGCTCTATCCATTAATGCTCCTGAACTATCGAGGTGAAACTTTTAGGAAGTCTTCATATTTAAACAGATATTTCCACTGTGAATGTATTATATTCTGGCAATCTTGCAATCTCACATCATTTTGTCAAGTTTTAGATGATGATTGGTGTATGTATCCGTGGGCACTTTTTGCTGGAATACCATCCTTTCAGAGACTGTTCTGCATGCTTTTTACATCTGTATTATTGCTGTGGATGGGTTTGTTCCACTGAGCTCCTGACCATTTGTGGTTAGTAAAAACCCATGGTATTTTTGCACAAGTGTGGGGGGGTTAACCTCAGTGTCATGGCCTAATTCCAGCTAAGATAGGATATAGTTGCCCATCTACATTCTTCTTATAGTTTTAACTGGCTCAGTTAATCCTCACTTCCTTTCCTCAGTGTGGTAGTGTTCTAAGGACACTTGGAGCATTCTGCTTCAGAAGGACCAAGTCCAGCTGTTGAAGTAATAGGTGGACCTAGATAATGACTCAGATTTTTGGAGCTTTCTGGATAAGAGGAATGTCATATGTCTGACTGCCTTATTGTTATTAGAATGAATGATTTGAAGGATTTGATATATATGGTATATATAAAATGTTGAGCTATTTCAGAGGAGTATTTTGATATAGTTTGGTATTTGACAGATTCTCAGCTGGTATAAGCCACCGTAACTCCATTTGCTTAAGTGGAAGGGTGCCTTTTTACTCTAGCCACAAGTGCATTCCTTAGGCCATGATGCAGCTCCTTTGGGATTCAATGGAAAGACCCTTCTGTGACTGTGTGGGGAGGGGGTTTGCATGTTAAGGCCCTGTTTGCATTGGATTCACTGTAGAGAATAATTTGGTATCAATTACAGTGGAATCAGGTTTGTCTACATGATGTTTCTTATTGCTTTAGGATGACATTAAAAGGAATTCATATATAAATTACATATTAGATTTCCATATGTAATCTTCCAGCAGGTGTTCAGGTACAGTATATGCAGCATGTGAGGATTCTGACTTTTGGCTTCCTGTAATGGTGGGGGCTGTGGCTGTATGTTTTCCTTTTTCTTTCCTTTCAGTCACCTCTGATCTGCTGAGGGTAGATTGTCTTCCTGCAGATCCTTTTGTATTTTTCTTCTATTGAGGGATTCATGTAGACCACTGCACAAGTATGTACTTTATTCAACCTTTAGTACAAGTATATGTAGATGTGTGCATAAAACTTTTTATGTACCTAAGTAGATATGTTTCAACATATCTTTAGTAGTAATTTGTTACAGTAGTTCCTATGATTGAAATTTAGTATTCACCTCTGGTTTACTTACATACATTCTTACATTCTGCTATCACTGCTTGCCCAAAAAGGTCATACATGAATTCTAGGAAAACTCTTTCATGCTTTCTTGTTGCCTTCTATTAGATCTAGTTCCCATTATGCTACCCATTCTTTCTGCATAGAAATTATGGTGCCTGTGGAACTTCTCTCTGGAAGTAACAATGGAATCATTTATTTCAAAGCAAGTTAGAGATGAACATTTTTTGGTCTCTATTTCATAAGCTAGATGGTAGCTGACTGGTGTTGGGATGGGGTGATGGCTATAAAGACTGTGAGGAGTCAGTTTAAAGAAGTGTAGTTATTAGTGTGTTATTTATGTATTTTGGTCACTGCTAGAATAGCCCAAGTTACAAATCTGTCAGCATACCTGCCAGAGAAGAAATGTCCTTGTACTGGAAGATCTACTTAGATTTAAAATACTAAGTGGGCAATCACTTTGCTGCCTTAAAGTGTAAGAATGTGCTAATATTGGGCATTCTTGCATCTGGCTATTTTGGACTTGGAGAGTTGGTATTATTTGCCTTTCTGCTTCAGAGCTACATTGCTGCTGCAGGCAGGGAAATGACAGGCTCCCTTTATTCTTCAAGAATGACTCATACAGGTTGGGGATATGTTAGCTTATGTGTTATCAGCGTCTTCAGGCTTCTGCACCATATGCATTATGCTCCTGGGGGGTGGCAATTTTCAGGTTGTGCCCCCACTAAGCACAACAATCCCTCTGATTTTTGTCCTTTGCTGCCTCTATATACAGTCTCACATAGACATGGTGGAGTCAGTTCAGGAATGTGTCTGTGCTCACCCACAATGCTCAACCTATACCTCAATGGGCCATGTCTACTGAGTATTCAAACAATTCAGTGTGCCCTTGTTCCCTGCTTTGCAGATCTTCCCTCAGCCCTTGGTGAAGGCCAAAAGGGTTTCCCTTTCTTGCTGATCTACAGTCTTTTCTTGTGATTCCTTTTTTTCCTCAGTTTGTGAAAATTCTCATTATTTTTGTCTTCTCCATTTCCTCTGAACGAAGAATGATTCGATCTGTAATGTTTAAGAATGTAACAAAAACTCTGACTAGCAGTAGTAGTGGAGATACACCGGTGTGTATTTTAGTGCAGCTGTGCTGTCACATGTTTAAGAGGGTGAATGGGTGTGCCCACTAACAGTTGATTTGAAAACACTATTGCACAACACTCTGTGATGGAACAGGATCAAATTACAGACACAAAGTCATCGTGATGGTGTAAAAGTGAAGAATGTAACAAAAACTCTGACTAGCAGTAGTAGTGGAGATACACCGGTGTGTATTTTAGTGCAGCTGTGCTGTCACATGTTTAAGAGGGTGAATGGGTGTGCCCACTAACAGTTGATTTGAAAACACTATTGCACAACACTCTGTGATGGAACAGGATCAAATTACAGACACAAAGTCATCGTGATGGTGTAAAAGTGAAAGACTTTGAATGAGTATTATTTTTTGAAAATGTGGATCGGAGAGTTAGAAGGTATCTGAAGAGTGTTTACTGAGGATTAGCTGAAGCTTCTAATTTATGAAGTCCTCCCTTGAATAGGTTGAATTAAATTTTTCACAATGTGCGTATAGCATAACCAAACCCAAAAGGAACGGGAAGAAACTGTTTTGCTGAATAGTTTGTATGGGTGATTTCTAATGGAAGTGCAAACTTCAAGGCATAAGTTGTTGCTGATTTTACTTCTAATGGATCCCTTCTCCCTTCTCTTGCCTCTGCCCTGCCCTAGTCAAAGTGGTACAGAAATGCCTAGCATAACAGTAAGAGACAAATCCAGCCCCACACTGTTTTTGATCGCTGTGTTCCTGTTGTGGAAGACTTTCTATTTCAGTAGTTCAGCATGGGATGATTAGATAAAAAAGGTGAATGCTCGTTTCCCCTCATGCTGTTGAAGTGTGACTCCCACATGATACTTCCTGTCTTTCACATATTGTCTCTTTAGTATCAATAGCAACTGGATGCAAATCAGTGTGGCATCTGCTAGTTTGTTTTCAGCTGACCGGACTAAACAGCACATGCGGAATTTACCGCCAGGAGGCTGTGACCTCATCACAGACAAGTGACATTCCCACAAGTAGGTAATGAAGCACCCCTATTGAGTGCAGCTAAAGTCCAAATCCTCAGTAGAGTTATTACATATTCAATTTAAACAGCTCTCCCAAACTTTAAAGCCATCCCTTGATTTTTTTAAAATCCACTCACTGTTGTAGCTGGAACGGCAGCTGTCGCTGGTCTTTGCTGATGCCACACTGTGCTGAATTGGGCCTTCTTTAAAGAGTGTGGGAGAAAAGAAGGGATGAAAAAACAAAGGGAGAGGAAGAGGAGGGGAAGGGATATGAAAGGACAAAGATGGGAGGGAAGAGTGAATGGATAGTATAATTGAACTGAATAGTAATTGTAATGTTCTAATTGCTGTTGAACATGCATAGAGAACTTCTGTAGTCAGTGTTTGGATATAGCTTGATATATTTAATTTTTTAATCTTCTCTATATAGATGGTGTAATGTAATGCTGCCTTTTTGAGAAGATAACATGCCATGGTCAAAGAAGTCCTCTTTAGTGCTTGCTCTATTCAAGACTGAGCTCCTTATTCCTTCTCTGTTGCTCATCGAGCTACTCATAGCAAATTCTTTGGGACACAAATTATCTATCCTCGCTGTCTGAGAAAAAGTAGGTTTCTGTGGAAGGTTTGAGTGGATCAGTTTGGATATTATTTGTATGACAGCCCGTGAATGCTTAGCATGAATCTTAAACATTGTTGTGTTTTACTGATCCTTCTAACAGTTGATTGATGGCAAATATTGTTGAAAGGTTTTACATATTCTAGATTATCAGTGTAAATTAGTAATCCCAATACACTTGCACACCAGTTTATGATCTGAATGTTGGATATGAAGTGAAATTTTATTTTATGTCCTTTTGATCTTGTTAGTGATGAAGGTTTGAAACTAGCTAAAAGCAAAGCAGAAACAAAACAGGTGCTTCAGAATCTGAAGCAGTCAGTTTCTGGGGATGGGAAAGGAGGGAGACTACTTGAATAAGAGGAAACAAGAAGGGCAAAAGGAACAAAGGGGATAGGGGAGAAGCAGAGAGACAGGAAAAAAAGCTAGGATGTGTGGGGGCAGATCAGCATTAGTGGGTACAGCCTTTCAAGGCATACCTAATGACTTTATTCTCCTTCTTCACTTATACTCTTCCACTCAGTTCCAAGAACTGAGGATGAGATATCAAAATAAGCATTTTTGTCACTCACAATCAAAGGGGATATTAATTGAGCTTAGAGGGGGCGTAATGATTGAACAGCTGTTGATAACTGGGATTTACAACTGCCAGAACTGGGAATATTGAGTTATGTAAAAGGGAAAAATAGTTTTTCTATGTTATCAGCTTTCTGGAAAACTGTGCAGTTCTTGTACTTTCAGCAAGAAGCTTTTTTGGACTTGCTGTGATAGATAGTCCTTCTAGAAGAACTGGACCATGGCCTGCAGCCTTCCAGCTGTGCGTGTTAGGCTGGGCTGGGTCCACTGCACCATGTGTCAATAAATGAGATGCAGGTTGGCCTGTTAGTTGTGTTGCAGGGGTAGCAAATAGGGAGCCGGTCCAAAAATACAGGAAATGTGAAACCTTATCATAAAAAGCATTGAGCCACTGAAACTTCCAGGGAGGGATCCATACATCCTCAGTGTTTCTCCTAAGAGTGTCCAAGGTTAGCAGGATCATTCATTACTGTGACTTGAGTGGAATTCTTGAGCATGTAAAAATATGCCATGGTGCATGTCAATACTTTTTCTCAGTGAATGCTGTAGGCCAGGAAATGAATCCCCATAGCAATGTTCAATGTAGTTAAAGCTGCTAGATTGTGGCAGCCAAGTATCTGATTATTTTCAGATCACTCTATGACTGGTTATGCATGTTCACTATTTCATTTCTACGCCACAGTGTAATACAGTTGCCCAAATGAGGCACAGTAGCCACTGCACAAAATAGCCTTTCCCAATTTGTTTCAAATCTTGTTTCAGACATAAAGGTAAATGTGGTTTATTCTATTCCCTCTAAGTTTCTCTGTGCAAGTTGATTAATGTGTCAGTATCTTATGAAGCTTTTTAAAATTCAGATTCTAATAAAATGTCTTACTGGTGTTTAAAAATATTTGGTATATCAGGGTGGTTCTTTTGCAGTGAATAGGGCCCTGAAAAAAATAAGAAGGCAGAGCATAAAATAAACAGCCCCTTTTGCACGCAGATAAAAGGCTGTTTAATATTAGCCAGGATTTGTTTGATGTGCAAAATTAATTTATTTGCATTTTACTCTTCTGCTATTTTGCTCGTCCAAAAGCATGCTCAGTGTCACATTTGGGCCTCACTCTGCTTGTAGTGAATACCAGAGCTGTGGTAAAGGCAAGCTCTGGGTAAAGAGATTCTCATTTGCCAGAAGCCATTGACAGCCACAGGCTGCCTGTTCCCTGGCGTTGGAGCCATAACGAGTACGATCAGATGTGTGAAGTGCAGTTTGCCTCTTGTCACAATTTTTGTGTTAAAATAAATAGCAATGATGAATTGGATAGTTGGCATTTATTCCCAATAATTCAGGCAATGATGATTCTTACAACTGAACTCAGCAGCACATGTGTTTTCTCAGCCGGAGGAGTTGATGAGTTTTGGTTCTTTGTCTAGACCTAGGGGAAACGATTTTTTTCCCCCTCTCTCTCTTTTTTTAATTTTCTTTTTTTTTTTTCTTTTTCTCTTTTTTTCTTTTTCTCTTTTTTTTTTTCTTTTTTTTGGGTGTCAAATAAAACCAAACAACAAACCTGCAGTGGACGCCAGGAGTGGCTGCTGAGCCCTCATTCTTCTACTTGTAATTGTGGAAGATAAGTAATCTGAGCTCATAATTTCTGAATGGTTCACATCTTTAGAATGAAATTCAGAGTTATTGACTAAGGCAGGTAGAAAATTCATTTGCTTGAGCTCTTTCAGGTCCAACTCTTAAGAGTTCAAGTCCTGGAAGATACCAAATGCTCTGGTCCTGGTTCAACAGACTATATAAGCACATGGTGAGCTTTAAAGCCCATGAATAATCTCAGTGGGAATGAGACTATGCATGTGCTTAAAATTCAGCATGTAGTTAAGTACTTCATTGGATTGGGGCCAACGTGCTTAGCACTTTGGAGGACTGAATCCTTATTTGCTAGTGGTGGTTTATATACTTTTTTGGCTTATGAATTTCCTCGCTGACCTGCTCCTTTGTTTAATGGTCAGCCAGCAACATGGTCAGGATTAAAAACTTCTGGGGCTTGTTTTGTCTAGAAGGCTATGGATAATCTCCAGAGGGAATGGCTCATTTTACATAATTACTGATGCTAAATAAATATGTTCTTTATAATCAACTTATGTTTAATATGAAATTACTAAGATTTTTGATCAGGAGACCAACATTTGACCCAGATTTTATTTCTTACTTGTTTAGAACTGTGTTGTTTATCTGCAGAAATTAATAATGCCTGTCTACAATTAGTGTATAAAATTCTGAAGATAAATTATATTTGTTTCTATTGACTTTTTCTGTTTCCAAGTTCTCTCTGCTTTCCTTATGTTTAATATGAAATTACTAAGATTTTTGATCAGGAGACCAACATTTGACCCAGATTTTATTTCTTACTTGTTTAGAACTGTGTTGTTTATCTGCAGAAATTAATAATGCCTGTCTACAATTAGTGTATAAAATTCTGAAGATAAATTATATTTGTTTCTATTGACTTTTTCTGTTTCCAAGTTCTCTCTGCTTTCAACCACCTTTTTCCTCATTCCGTTGTGTTCTTCAGACAATAATTAGCAGTGAGCTTTATCTGAACTGAGATCTCCAGGCAGTACTGTCAGATATTTGGTCTCGACTCAAAATGTCTTGGCCATGTAAGGTAATAGTTCTAATAGTTTTCCTCCTCCTCTCACCTGTTCTGCATAATCTTGGCACTACTTCAGTGGTGTTACAGAAGCCAGAAAATATTTTTCTGTTATTTTATGATTATTGCCAGTTCTGTATTAATTTATTTTATGTACATATTAATCCATTTTTTCTCTACATTTCTGACCAAACATCACCAAGGATCAACTGAACAAACTGAATAAAGGAAAAAAAAAAGCAGTTTAGAGAAAATCCTGAATGTCTTGAGCAAAGGTAATGGATGCCATTTCTCCTCAGCAGAAACAAACCTTGGTCTTTTCAAACTACTGAGGAAAGAGACTTTCATTGTCTCTGTAAGAGTTTTTGCTTGCTCCCACTAAGATGAAATAGGGGTGCAGTTAAGTGCTAGCTTAAATCTTGACCATTTGTCTTTCTTTTTATGATCCGTCTTTAAAATAGCTGAGGTAAAGTATTTATATAGCCTAGATTAGAGTGTAGAGAGGCATGTTGTTGCACGTCTAGCTGGAGGGACAGAAGAAATCATACGTTTAGCTCCTCTTTCCTGCCTCTTAGCTGAGGTGCAGTAAATGACTGTGTGAATGCTTCAAATGTAATGTCACTGTGTGGCAAAGGGAGTTAGTTGAAACCACGGCTCAAACCATACAGTGTCTAAGTGGAGGGACAGTAAGTTCTAGCAGGACGACCAGTGGCTTCTTAAGCAGTTCTAGTTGCATTCATAGGAGGAGGAACAACACACACCTCTGATGTAGCCCAGGGAACAGTGGGCACCCGTGCTTAGTGCGAGGGAGGAGAACTTGGCGTTATCTATTGTTTTGATGCTGCCACAGACTGCGATTACTAACACGTTACTTTACTCACAGCACCCTTCTGTCCTCTTATGTAATCTACTAAGACTACAAGATATAAAAAAATGTCTGTAACTCAGTGTTTGCACCATGGTTATCATATTTAAGTATGTTCTGGGAACAAATGCTAAGAATGACAAATATATGAGCAAATAGCTTTTAATGGTGCTGTACGGACATGTGCTCCGAATTCACAAGAAGCATCTAATTTCCAATTCAGTGTCAGTAAGGTCCTACATGATTAAACCACTACACATTATTTTTTTGCCAAAGATTCATTGAAGGAGGATGGTGAAGCATAAATACTTTTAAAAACAGTTATCACTTTATGACTTTTAAAATCAGATGGCCCAAGAATGCTTTTAAGAAATTTGAATGATAAAAGTGTTCCTAGTTCTATGTGTACTGCCAAATAGATCAGAAATTGCACCACTGACATTTTTATCCCAATCTGAATTCAATTTTCTGTTAATTATGACTGAACTCCCCCCCCTTTTTTTTTTTGTATTTTTACTATTATTCTAAAGGTTTATTCAGCTTGACAGTTGTAGGATTAAGCTTTGCAAACAAAAGGATAATATATCCTATGTTTACAAGTTAGCCAGAGGCCAGGTTTTATAAACTTTAAAAATACAGCTATTGCTAGTTTATAAAATAGACTAGTCAGCTTTCCAAGAGAGAAAATAAATCCAGCAATGGAGCTGATTTCCATGGGAGCTTGGTACTCTCATGTATAATAATATATTTTGACCTAAAGCAATGTTGCATGTGAATCTTAAAAATGTTTTGAAAGAGGGGAAAATATGGAGCACAAAGAAGAGACATATGGGGCCTGATTCTGTTAAGTATCTCATGCCTCCCATGGGAGCCTTTAGCTCAGTTGAAAGGGGCACTGAGCAAGTGACATTCAGTACCATCCAGAACTGGGGGCACATAAGATTTTGGAATCTGATGTTTCCAATGCTTTCCATTGGGTGCAATGGTTTTCATTAGTCGACATCTGATAATAAGGACCTAAGTGGGCCTGAAAACACCTGTGTTAGCAACAGAGAAAAGTCTTATGTTTTCTGCTGAAGGCCAACTTGCAATACATTTAGTCTTAAAATTCCAGCTCAAAGCCTAAGAGATCCAAAGGTCCTAGCAAGCAAAATAATACATTTTGGGAAAGAATTTAGCAGCCCAAAAAATCAGGCAGCAAAAGTATCTTTATATACGAGCATGAAATTTAAAGAAATTTCACATAAACACAATTTACTCTTTTATCATTTGCAGCACAGAAATAATTCACCTTCATATCAGCACAGTTGTATTTACAACAGATGAAGAGAACATATCAGATGAACTATGGCTGCAATGCTGGACATTTTTATTGTGGGTTTTTTTCTTTTTTTTTTTTTTAGTAATGGTGCTATATAAAAAATGATGAAATCGGATTTGCCAGTGACTCTGGTGTACAGGTCTCCTGTAGCACTGAGGAGGTGCTGCCCTGTTAGTTCTCAATCTTGTCACTTCTGGGGAACAGCAGTGAAACTGTTTGTTCCTGACAGCAGACAGCCCCACTGCAGGGCCCTGGTTTCATGTTACATTAAGTATTAGCGCTGTTCTTTCAGGAGCTATTATGCTGTGACATCAAAGATTTTCTGACAGGGCAGTTGTAGGTTAGCACTGAAGTTGTCTACTGAAATTTTTAAAAATGGAATTAAATATATATGATCAGATTTAATATGAGAGATCGGAAACTGCATATAAAATGGAGTTAGTGGTTAAAGAAAGCTGCAAGAATAATTATTTGGTTTGGCCTATTTGTCCTTTCTTGTCCAAGGCAATTTTTATTGCCTTTAATTTCTACAGCAGTTCCAAAAATACTGCCATATGTTAACATTTTTGTGCAACTGCTTATTTTCTGAAAAATGTTGTGTGAAACAGGAGGAAAAGGTCTTTTATAAAATAAATGTTCAGTATAGCCCCTGCAGTGCTTATATAAATTAACCCTTGAACAATAATTGTAATAGCCCAAATTCTTTTTTTACTGATTGCCTGATTGCTTAAAAGGATCAAGATACACCTTTTAAACAGTAAGAAAGCAATTTAAATGGTGAGCAAAAGCTTAAACAGTGATTTCTTAGACTTGCATCTTTTTGTAAAAGAGAAGCTGTAGCTGTGCATAGATTGCAGTTTCAACTATTGTCCTTTGGAAATTCTGAATCCAGTTTGTCTGACTTAAAGGAAGATGATAGGTGTTTGAAACTTACTATCTGTGTAGCTCTTCAGGACAAAAAAACATAAAAATCTTGAACATATGCAACTTCAAATGTTCCTGTAGATTCTTCTGTGGTGAAATCAGCATTGCTCCAACTATAAAATTGCTATTATGCTCTGATGAGGCAAGTTCAGTGACAGGAAATATCAAAATTAATTTTGGAAGCACATGCCTGCATATTTTTGATTGCATTACTAAGGCATTTGTTCCATTTAGTATCAAGCAGTTGAATCATGTATTAAAAATGAAAATGTGTACGATAGAGTAGTACTTTTCGAGTTAAAAAAAACCCCAAAGCACACCACAACTAAGAAGTTGAACAATATTGTTTAGTCATAAGACATAAGACACCAGTGTAATTTTTGCTGTATATTTAATACTTTCAGGCATGAGAAAAATTACATAAAGAATGTACCTCTTTCTTTGTAGTGGGATTTTTCCCCTCCCATTTATTTATTTATTTACTTGCAAGATGTCCAGGAATAAGAAGTATGATTCTGAGGTCTTTGTGCATGATTATGAGGTCATTGCTCAGGTAAACAGATAATTTGATTATTTTGGTGCTGTTCTGTTCACTAAAAGCTTGTAGGGTCAATTGTGAAGTTTATCTTGCAGCCGAATATGCTTTTTATGATATGCTGATTGACCAAAACTAGCTGTATGGTAGCTTTGATCAGACATAATGATTTTGGTTTATTTAGATAGCATTGCTTGACTTCTTTAGTTTTCCTGCATTGCAACACTCCTATCAGCAAATCAAAATCTTTGTGGTAGAACACTGAGGGCCAGATAGCTTAGAATGAAAACTCAGCCCTTTATATGGATGTGTGAAGCTCTGGGAATAGTGGCACTACCCTTAGGAGATACTCACTGACAGGTGGCAACAGTGGAATACAAAATTATCCTTTAGCTCTATAGCCTCAAATCACAACATTTAAAGTATATATAAAGAAAGAAAATGTGGGTAGTAGAGCTGGGTCTTGCAGAGAATGTTTTAAGTGATTACAAAGGTACATGGCAAAATCTGGTGAGCTACTGTGTCTAAAGTATTTGTTCATCAATAGTTCTAATGCCCCCAAGAATGTGGGATTGTAGGTAGATTTCTCTTCCTTTCTCCCATGATCTAAAAGGTATCATGCAAAGCGTTTTAAAACAAATTTTTAGCAAACAATGTGTACTATCAGGAAAAAAATTGACTATTTTATTATTTTTGGACTGAGTATCCTTTCCTTTAGCCTGTAATTGCAGAGCCTAAGATTGTTATCCTGGTAAGCATCATTACATGAATGGGTCTGCACTGTGTCTATTCTGGCTACATTTTTTTGGGGCTTAATTATGTTTTTTTTTGTTTGTGTCTCCCCCCGCCGCCCC
>NW_008671819.1:16239-32429 GCF_000695815.1 Acanthisitta chloris | reverse complement strand
GCCCGGCCCGGCCGGCAGAGCCGTGCCCGCACTCCGAGGGGTGACACCGGGTGGCCTGACCGCTGTCGCAATCAGCAGTTCTGGGAGCGCTAGCTGCGCTCTGCCAAAGCAACCTGTTTGTTTGGGCTCTGCGTGTTCGGACTCTGGGATCAGTTTAGGACCCGGCTGGGAGGAGGCATTAAAAGTAGGGCGTGAGGCATTCCCATGCGTACTCTCTCTGGTTTCCCCATATATTTATTGCCTTACTCGACACTTTATTGCCTTGCCAGACAGCTAACGCTCACTGCTCTGCGGGAATGGAACATATAATTTAGCTGATATTGCCATCTGCTGACAAAAACGGAGGCTAGTCCGAGTGTCATAGCCGCACGGGCTAACGCGTTAGCCTTGGACCTCCGGAGGGTCACGTAATCCGACTTTCCGCTGAGAGCCGAATCCGGTCAGAGCAGGTGGCTCAGGGAATTGTCCGGTTGCGTTATGAATAGCTTCAGAGATGGAGATTTCACAGTCTCCCTGGACAAACTGTTCCACTGATTGACCACACTTACAGTAGAATGTTTTTCCTGTATCTGAAGAGATTTCCCCACGTTCCGGCTTGAGGCTGTTGCCTCTTACGCTGTCGGTGCCTGCCTGAGAAGAGTGTGGCTCCCCCTTCTCCACATCCTCGTGTTTGGTAGCTGCAGGGAGCAGCAAAATGTCCCCAGAGCCAGTTTTCTGCTTAGTGCTGAGTAAACATAGCTTATGTGCTCCAGCAGCCCTGGCTGTCATGGTAGCAGTAAAATGGATTTGCTCCAGTATGTCAGTGTCTTGTTTGCTTGTTTGTTCATTTGGTTTGTTCTGGGGAGCCCAAACCTGGACACAGTACTCCAGCCCCAAAAAGAGACAAGTAACACCGACCCTTGACCTACTAACTACCCCCTTGCTGATGATACTACCCTCTGACTCATGTCCAGCATCTCGCCCAGCCC
Organism: Acanthisitta chloris; assembly: GCF_000695815.1. NCBI lineage: Eukaryota > Metazoa > Chordata > Aves > Passeriformes > Acanthisittidae > Acanthisitta > Acanthisitta chloris. The sequence continues at coordinate 31,461 of NW_008671819.1, read as the reverse complement.
ATCCACCCCATTCTTTTCTGTCAAACTGTTTCCATCTAATCACTGCCCAGCTTGTACTTTTCTATGGGATTATTCCACCCCAGGTGAAGGACTTGGCATTTGGTAAGTGCAAAACAAAGCTAGAGTAGTTAAAGTTATATTGTGTTCTAATTTTCATGTCATAAGTAAAAAAATCATTCAAGACTGTGCAGCAGGGGAACAAGTTGCCACATTTTTTAGGCATTCCCACATAAGCAGAGGATGCAGTGGGCATAGCTTGCATAGCTACAAGTTAAAAAAAATAATACAAGAGCATCCTTTCGGTGCTTGTTAAAAGCTAGCAAAACTGGCTGACCAGAAATGACATTTTCTTTCTGAATGAATTACATAGTGAGTAAGTGATTTAAGAATCATAGGTGAGAGAGAACCAATTTATAATGCTGCAAAACAAGCAAAAGAGAAACTATTGTAATGACGACTTCCACCATAAATTAAGTCCATAACATCACACTTGTCTGCCACCTGCAGTACAGAGAGAAGAGGTAGTATTTTTATGTTATCTAACCCTCTTATGGATATCTCTAGATGACTGTCTAAATTCACACTGTTATTCTGGTGCAATCCCTCAGAGTGCTGCTTGTTTGCACTCACAAGCTGAAGTGAAGTGGTGTAGGTATGAAGACTGATTAACAAACACTGGAATATTGCATAATGGCAGACACAGAAACTCAAACATGTATCTGTTTTTATGTGGCTCCTGTACTCTGGTAGCCTGGTGACCAGAGCAGGGTGTGCCTTCAGTCCTGCTTCAGTCTTGGTCACTGCTTTGTGCCATATTTTGGGGGTGAGGATGCAGAGCTATCTCTAGCAGGTCTCAGGCATTTAAGTGTAGCTGCATGAGTGTTATCAATGACAAAGCTGGCACCATTGATTGTGTCATCTTATCTTGTTCCTTCCAGGCAGGGAAAAAGTAGCCCTGAATAGTTATCCCAGGTCAATGCTGCCAACAGCTCATTGCCTTATCTGTGATACATATGACTCAAAAGAGACCATTCCTGTTCCTGGATGCTCTTTTAGAAGGACATTTATCAAGACTTTATAAGGTTTCCTTTTAAACTCAGAATTATGCATAACTATTAGGGACTGTCCTCCTGGAAGGCTAATGGGGAATACTTATTCTGGTTCTCAGCAGCATATACAAAACTGAATTTTCCTACCTGAAAGAAAAGGCTGATTGATTCATTGAACAAGTCCTTTGATTGTCCATTAGGGTCAAATCAGCTGTTTCCCTCACTGGATACCCTGAACGGTGTAAAAATGCCTGTCAGAAAACTCGTGTAAAGTAACTGCCTGTTTTGTTCTCTTCTATGTCTTTGATGGGAAGCCCTGAATGTTGCCTTCAGAGGTAGAGCTCTTACTGTGTATCCATGGCTTTACTCAATGCAGAACTGAAACCTGTGTTACCACTGGCACTAGAAACTGAAGCACCTCGTGGCAATGACCGTGCAATTTCTAGATGGCAACCTGTCTGAAAAATAACTTGTGCCTACCAATGGAAACACACTACATGATTGGTTTGCAGCAAAATCAATTAAAATGTCCATCGCTGTTTATTCTCCATAATTTATTATCAGCCTTTATTATTTCTATTGCAATAGCACCCAGAGGCACTTGCAAGAAGTGCTATGGTAAGCAACACCCTGCACAAGTACATGGGAAAGCAGGCTGTTCTCCTTGGGCATCCTGCAATCTGCGTGCAGACAAGCTGCAACAGGTGGCTAAGAAGTTTCACCCAGTTTCTCACACCTCCGTTTTTTTTGTCGACCCAGTCGAAACCACTATAGCTTGTTCCAGGACTGTTTTTCCAGCTAAACCGGAATAATGCTAGTGCTAAACAAACCTGGTGTTTCCTATTTGGTGGTGCAAGTGAATCATATTCTTTTAATTAGCTCTCATTTGTCTGCTTTCCTCACCAGTGGAGGCCTGCTGGCCTTTTAATTATACATGACTCAATGTACCTGTTACTTTGGTCAGGTGCTCTTGGCTTCAGACTTCCCATGTGGTATCAAATCAGAGTGAGGAGGGTGACAGCAATCTTTCTGATGCTGCCAGTACCCACTTAAATATACATGTAGTATGTCAGGTGATGCTGAATGAAGTCTGTTCATCATCTTTTCATCTTTCTATCTGCCCTACTGTATTTTGCTCTACCAATCCGTGCCTATGTGTCCCAGTCTTGCTTTAGGTAGTCCTATAGTCACTCTTTCAGATTACATCCTTCCTGCATTTATTACTGAATTCATTGAAATCTGTTCATTTTTATTACAATCAGGTAAAGTTGTTTATTGCCTCCTAGCAAAAGCTTGAGACTTGAACTCAATGTTTATTCCAGTTTTGCTACAAGCTTGCTGAATGATCTGTGCAGGTACCAACCTATCAAGTGCAATTACTCTTCTGTAAAGTGGTGCCAATTGCGTGGCAACATGTGGCCCAAGAGGTCCAGAATCAAGTGTCAATGACTGAGCTGTTGAAGGGAAGCACTATGGAAACACAGTTATTAGTGCAGCAGAGTCTGGAGACACTCTGCACTTGTTGCTGTGAGCAAATATGTGCAGCACCGAGTCCTGCCACACACTGATATGCTGGCAAATTCAAAGTTTGATCTATTAACAGCTGCATATGGCTCCTGGTTTGCATTAACATCAGTTTACTGAGCCCCTGTAGCATTGTGCTGCCACTTGGTGAGGAACTCAGGATTTGCTGTAAAAGTGGAGAATATGGGCAGAACTGTCACAGAGGAGTCCCTAAGGGCACTACCAAATACTGACTTGGCAGGAGGAAACAGACAGGTTTATGAGCTACAATTCACCCAGGGAGCAGCCTATTTATGGCTAGACTTGAAGACATTTTGTCAGTTTTATGACAGTTTGTCCAAGTGAGTAGGGTCTGATGCAGTAGCATGGCCAAGGCAGCACCTACAGAGACTGTTTTTGGAGTCTTCAGAGAATAAGTCTTTTGCCTCTTCATGTGGTCTGGTCTAGACAAGCAGACCATGAGGTTCTGATACCACTTTTCCAAGATGATTATAGAAGCCTATAGCCATATGCTGGTTACAAAGTATGTATGCACACATGTATATGCATATAGTTAAATATACCACACAAGAACACATCTGTGCAATCCATATAAAATTGCAGACTGCTTCAGTTCTGCATTGTAGGTTAGTGTCATGCTCCATCTGTGCATCCAAGCCAGTGAAACACTTGCCGTAGGAAAAAGTTACATCCCTTGTTGCTTCCTGACTGAGCTGTGCTCCCTGCCAGTACATCCAAGACTGCTCTGCTGATCCCTGCTCCCTGGCAAGGTGCAACACTGCGCAGTCCTTGTGCCAACTCTGAAAAAATTGACTTGACCATAAAAGCAGTACATTAAAGCATTAGCCCAGCTAAAATGCCTTGTCAACATTATGAGAGCAAAATGGATTATTTAGGGACAACTTAGGTATGCACCTCAGATTTCATTTTGCTGTGCAGCTACAGCCACAGTTGCTAGGCATATGGTCTTGTTATTGATCTCTCTAAGTCATTGAAGAGATGAAGCAAAAAGTGTATTGATTCATATATTTTAAGACCAAAGGGACTATTATGATTCCATAATGTTAGTTCTTGCATATAATATAATTTCATCCAGTAATTCCTGCATCAAGCACAAAATATTTCAAGTGAAAGGTCTTTCAGAATGAAAAGTAATTGTTTGTTGGGGTTTTTTTAAAGTCAAATGATGAAGGAATCATCTCAACAATTTGTTTCTTAGATAACTATCCTCACTCCTTAAAATCCTCAGGTTGAAGTTTGAATTTGTCTAGTTTCAGCCTCTTGATACTGTTTTGATATGCTTTCATGTGCAAAATTAAGGAGATTTCCACTCCTAGAAATCATCCTTTGTAGTGATTTAGGCCATGAATAAGTCACAGTGCTTTTTCTTTGATATTCTCTGAATAGATGGAGATGCTTTACTGAGTTGTGGCTGTAGGAATTTTTGATGATGACTCAAAATGTAGCTCATCACAATAGAAAAATGTAGGAATAAGGCAAAAAGCCTGGGATGTCAAACACACTCTTCCCCTTTCATAAGGCACATAATCCACTACATACCATAATAAGCATATCAACAATGTATTTTTTTTAACTGAAGTAGGTCAGATCAGTGTAAGGGCCAGTTTTACATTTAGGAAAAATAACAGATATGAATGAAAGTATGGTCTTATTCCTTTGACTCCTATGTTGCTTTTTATAATCTTCCCTTTAGACAGATCTGACCTAATGGATATTAATGTCAAGGGGAGTTTGTCAGTGACGTCTGGATCTTTGAAAGGAACCTTGTTATGTCATGCTAAATTAAATTTGCCTGTTTGTCAAGCCAGGGCATGGGAGGTTTTTGCTTTTGGTTTTTTTGTGTGAATGTTATCTCATCCGTGAAGACCTGGAGAACAATAAAAGTCCAATCAATCAAGTGGAATAGAACAAAATAGTCTTTGTTTAAACAGGAAACTAATTCTGGTATTGTACAAGGAGAAACAGTAGAATACAGAAGAAAGGAAAGAAATATTGATGAGAAGATAATCCAAGTAGTATATTTTTATTGAAATGATGGTATGGAAAAATGTGTGTTAGCAAAGCAATATTCCTGTCGCAAAATATTAGTTTTACATGGAGTTACATAGATTTATATATATTTTATCAAATACATAAAAGGTCAGGTGAAAACAAACTGTGAAATTCAGAAAAGTATGAAAAGTATGACATTCCCAAGGGCCAAAAGCAGAGCTGCTGTGAGAAGGCACAACTCCATTTAGTCCCAGGTGTGCAGTACAATATACCTTTGCTGGAAAAATAAGAGCCTTGTGTAGTATCTTTGGTTGGGCTCACAGGAAACATTAACATTTTAACACCAGTGACTCAAAGGTGCCAGACAAGGGCTGTATTTTATGTCTGTTCAGTGTTCATATGAAGTGAAGTACAAATGGGCTGGGGTTTGTGCTGCCTCATTTTTTGTACAATTATTCTAAAATTTCTGAGACACTAGACTTGATTTTCCCAAGAGTCACCAAGACTGGCTGAAAAAAGAAGCACAACTAATTCTTGCAATTAGCTCTGACTCTCAGGCAGATCATCACAGTTGTTAAAGTGCATTAAATATGACCGGCAGCTCTTTGATCTGGTGCTCTAATCCTCTCAGGACTTCTAAACTGAACAAAGGTGGGTGGATCAATAGTGAGAGGGTTTCCTTCCAGGAGAAGAAGAGCATGTGCAAGTCAAGAGTTACAGTATTGCTTTTTGTATTGTTAGTAAATAGATGTCCCTTCACACTGCACTGCAGTGATCATCTAAATTATCTGTGCTATATGCTCTAGGACAACTCTGCTTAAACAGGGAGGTTGGACCATATGGCCCGCTGTGGTCCCTTCCAACCTGACTGATTCTGTGATTCCATGATCCCATATATTTGGGACCTCCAAGGCTACACCACTACCATGTCACTCATAGGATGCCACTTCTCTCTGTACCCCATGAGCTTTTCCTTGTACTCTTCTCCATCCTACAATGACTTGATACTTGTGAAATAAAAGAAAGATGCCCTATGCTGTTTCTTGACTCATTGGTGTAGCCTGTTGTTTAGTTGCACATCCTTTGTATTCACTTGCAGCTGATAGGAAGTCACCAGGCTAATAGCACCTGCATAAATCTGATGTGGAAAGGACAGCAGGCTGGGCCCCTGGATCTGAATGTGCAGAGAAGCAAGCCTAAAAGCAGTGTGATAGTGGAGCAGATTCTTTTTGGGTGTAAAATGGAGATATATATGGCACTTTTAAAGGAAAAGAAACCCCAAAACCCAGCTCAGAAAACAATTTGGCCTTTTGTCCTGTCTCAGTTCTATTTCACATCATTATATTGTACCTACCTTCATCCTGCCATCTAAGAAATAAATTTAGTGCCCCTTACTCTTGTCTATTGACATGAACTGATGAAGAGCTGCTGTGTTTCACTGGCATGTGAATGAAATCATCTATTTCCTCACTTCCCTCAGCAATGCATTTTGGAACTTACAAACATAATAGTGTCCACAGAGCACTGTGAAAGCCTTACACAAAAGGCACCACAACTGTGCAAAGAATGAACTATTGTCAATATTAGTGATTCACTTCAGCCACCAAGGGAAAGCAGGTTTCCGCTTTAGAACAACAAACCAACCACAGCAGTATTTACTGAGCACTTTAAAGATAACGACAGCTACATAAATACAAAGAATTATTACAGTTTCTTTGTGAAAAGGTTAATTGCATGGTGATAAACAGTATTGCAACTTTCGAGCCCATTTACAGGTAGAATAAGCACCTTTTGGTAATAGGGAACACAAAACTAAAACCAGCCCCCTCTCCAAAGGCTCCAAGATAAAACATATACTCTCAACAGGAACGTTTCCATGCCTAAAAGTCACATTTTGGCTGAATAATGTCTTTGCTGAAGTTGGATTCAACAGGGCATAGAAAGACTTCACTGACAGTTCTACACCAGAGAGTGCCCCTGACAGCACAGCCTGTATCAGCCAGCACTAACGAGAGCAAGGAGAGAGCAACAAGCCTCTCCCTTCAACCTGTGCTAGGTCCACATTTCAAATTTTTGTATAGAGATAAGAAAAGCCAGTTATAGCACATTATCACGCAAAAAACAAGAGGACCTGGTAACTGCATCCTCACAGAAGAAAGTCATCAGGGACACAGGATCCCAGGTGTTCTTCACATGTTCCATGAGAGCTCCAGCTGTGGGGACCAGTCATGGAGGCAGCTGGACAAAGGACTTGGAAAATCTTACTCTAAATGCTAGGGAGCAGAAATGTATCTTCCCACGGACAGGCATAGTTGAAGTAGTTCTTTGCTGAGTAGCTGCCTCCTTTGGGGTGAGATGACTCTCCCAAGAAAACAGACCTGGGAGAAAGGAGGGGCCACCTGCAGATACTGGACACCTGCATATTGTTGTCTTAGCTTGCTTACTTCAGCTGTTGCACGACCAGTGTTGGTTTACTTTGTTCTCCCTCATATGCTTTGCTATCAGGGAAAAATAGGAGATCCTCACCAACAGTGGATGCTTCCACATTTTTTAGGAAGACTGCTTGATCCCTACAGCCCATCTGATATTCAATGCATGACTACTGAAGACCTTATAATGATTATTCACCTCCTTTATGAATATGAAAGGGCTTTTCACATTGAGAGTGTGATTGTTCCCAAATGTTGACCTGAAGAAAATTTAGGAAGAAAGTTCAATACTGAGGCCAGGCTGCCTAGAGTCCCTCTTGCATTCTCCAAAGCAATAGGTTCATCTTCAGCCCACTGGAGGCTCAAAATAAATCTGTCCTCTCCAGTGTTTTTTGTTAAAGAAGTCAAAGTGTGGTTCCATGTAATGCTGTGCAACTTAAGTTCCCAATAAGGCTCTTGAGATTTCTGCATACTCAGTATTTTTCAGTCTTCTTCTGAACTTAACCCTGGATACAGTCATCCTCTAAGCATCTTGCATAATTCTTTGGTTCTGTACCAGTTCATCTGCAAGTTTCTGTTAGGCACAACATTATTTTAATTTAAAAATACAGCAGCATAAATTACCTAAACAAATAGATTTTTCTGGAGTCTTCTTACATTGTTGGAAAGCTTAAAGCTTTCCTATTCAATACTGAATAGAAATTGAATAACAATTCCAGCATGCAAGTAAAGGTACACCCACTTTTGTTCTCTACACCAGAACTCTGACTTCTTACCTAACTTAATCACAGAAAGAACAACTTTATGATTTGGTAATATATATGGCTAATTTGCACCAAGTAATCTACATTCATTTGTGCTAGCTCACTAAAAGATTTCTTTTCAACACACCAAAGAAAAAGGACAACAGCTACTGAATCCTAGGCAGACATTTTTAAAGTAAGGAATATTTTGTTTCCTTACAGTCTTCCCTGTCTTCAATTTCTAAAGCAATTCTTCAGTAATTTGCCAAGGTTTGAAGGCAGGTGAAGCGCCTGCATTTATGTACTGAACTAACTATACGTCAACTTACTGTAAAATAAACTCTAATGCTTTCGTGGCTAACAGCACATGGTATAGACTGTTTATACTGCAAAAATGACTGGGTTTTAATGTGGTGTCTTACAGCAACGTGGTTAAAACATAGCTCTTCACAAACCATTGACAATTTGCACTGCCTTCCCCATGCAGGCACTAGTAGCGTGTCGAAGCATCTTAACCACAACAAAGGCCAAAACTGCTGTTGAAAGTTCATTTTCCATGCCTGTGTTAATTGGTTGGCCTGTTTGAGTATGACTACATGTAACCCTCTCACTAGCTGTTGAAATGCCTGTACGCTGCACACTTCTCCCTTAGCTCCTGTCACAGACCTGGGGAACAAGTGCATTGCATAGTAGCTGCAGGTACTAAACCATAGTGTCACATATCTGTGGGTGCAGAACATACCTATACTGCTTGTATAGTGTCTGTGCTGTTTGTTGTGTCCAATAGCTAAATTTCTGATGTACTTGAGCCAGTGAATATGTGCCCTGGTTGATTTGCTCAGCAACTGGTCCTCCCCTAGCTAGAAAAATGCGCATATGTAGGCTGTAGGGTTAGGGATGGATCCCCTTAGCACTGCATCGGCATTGCAAAATGCTGTTAACTGCTCCGTGGTGTTTCTGTTGCTGGACAGACTGTCAGATCAAGAGGCTACAGCTGAGAGGACATTCCCTTGCATTTTGTTTGGTTGGCAGCCTTTGTAATAATTTGTAATGCTCTGGGTCAATTTTACGGATCTTCACTTAGTAGCCTAAATGTTACCAAAGCCCTGGGCTGGCAGGAGAACCTTTCCTGTTGTGATGTTGCAGGCAGGATCTCACCTCTAGCCTCATGTGGCACCTGAAGGTAGAGAGGAATGGTCTGAACTAGCACTGTCAGCAAAGGGAGGGCAGTGGCACTGTGGGGCTGCTTCAGGACCAACTGAATCCAAACACGTGCAAGGTCTGGGCATCTTTCTGGCACAAGGGCCAAGTGCTCCGGACCCACACACATGCCGAGGCACCTGTTACAGGTGTGTGGCCATGGCAGTATGGGGGTGTGTGTCTGAAACAGCAGGAGTGCTTGCCTGTGTGGGGACGCGTGCGCTGCAGGCATGGAGGAGCAAACGTCGGTGCTGGGACCGGTGGGTTCCAGGCAGGGCTGTAGTGCAGACACAGCTCCTGGGCCAACCCCTGCTCTTGTCACAGTCCTGCATTCAGTGATGCCAGGCAGAGGCCCTAGACCATAGTCACCCCATGGCAAGGGCCTCATGCATCTGGGAGCATGTGCCAGAGAGACTAACCAGTTCTGCAAACGGTTCCAACAAGCCCTTCTCGAGCAACCTAGGTTTACTGTCATGCTACTGTGGTCAGGGCAATTCTCTGTCAAACCGCATTTGCTGCAAGGCTGCATTAGCTTTTCCTTTGCTTTTCCTTTGCACGGAGGAGTCGGAGGATGCGTTCATTTTTTGTTAGTTCTGCTGGCAGTTCATTTGCCTGGAACAAAAAAAACCCTTGAGGTTAGCAGAAACCAACAATTATTTCCCAAACATGGTTTAAAATTATGAAAGTCTAAAGAAGACTGTACTGGCCATTATAATGATGTGTTATTCCAGTGCTGCCTCCACCACTGTTGAAGATATCTTAAGGAATCATCTTTTATTGTGCAAGTCTCACTCAAGTTTCCAAATAATCCCAGTGTAGGATTTGAGTGATTATCTTACTTTGTGCTGACTGTCCAGGCTAAATGGTATCGCTTGGGCTCCCTATGCTTCTGCCACAGAAGTAACAGAGAGTATAGCTGCTGATTTTTGGGAGGAGATGAGGCAGGTCTTTATGTCTAAAGTCATGTCATGTCTTTGTGTCTAAAGTCCATTAAAATCCAAGGGAAGACTTTCATTGGTATGAAATTGTGCTATGCTGTAAGACTGGTAATAGAACGTGAGTTTGGGTTTTTTTTGTAATTTATTGAATACAATTTTAGTAATATAAACTACCTACAATGAAGCAACTTCTGGAAATCAGTAATTCTGTCTTGCAAATATACTCTGTGGTGCCAGATTGCAAGTTACTAAATTTTTTTTAAAAAATCTACAGTCATAGACTTTCTTATACTGCACACCCTGCTGCTGCAAATCCCTACTGGTAGCAGAAAATTCTTGTACATTGTTCGGATTATAGTATCAAACCAAAATGCCTATTAACCCGGACAATGGTGTGAGTGGCATTAACTCTGCTGCCATCAAGTGGAATGACACAGAAATTAACAGCCACAGATTTTACAGTAAATGATTAAAATGTTTAGAAGATATGTGCTGGATTACTTGTATTACAAACTTTATTTCACCCAGTCATAAACCAGAGGACAGTACCAGACCATCTATTCACAACTTAACAAACCCATTTAAATATCAAATGCTAGTACACACAGTTCAGAAACACACGTCAGAGGAAGACATTTTCATGGAAATTATCAAACACTTTTAAGTTAAAGTGTTAAAACACTTTACAGAATAAAACCAGGACAAGTGTTCTACAGAAAAGTTGCTGTTATAAAAAGAATGCAAAACTAAATCCATAAACCAACAGACTGACAGTAAGATATGGGAAAGATGCATGTAATTTGGGATATCTTTTGTGTATTAGCAATGTGCTGAATCCTAACCAAGTTTTCTTATCAAAGGTACCCAGATACACATTTTTCTTTCTGCCGAAATATCCTTGTTATGCACCTGTATGGAGACATGAATATAATTTATGACTTATCAAAACACTAACAGATTATTATTTCCATAAAATGCAACCTAGCTAACCCACGACTAATCATAGTTAACAATTTAATCTGTGGTGCTCTAGTGAGTGAGTATGTGCTTTGGTTTATTCTCAGATTAATCTAAATTCTCAAGAATCAGCATCACCAGTGGCTCTGCCTAGCACCCTTACAGATGCTTGTGTACAGAAACGAATGGACTAAATAGTGGTGCTTCAGGAGAGCATCCAGAGGCAACCACAGACCAACACAGAAACATAGGCTGCCACTGCTTCCATGGTGCACACAGCTCCACCACTCTGTGCTCCCTACTTACTTCTCATCTGGAAGGATGAGGTGCCAGGACATACCTTGTTCCTCAGGCATGGGTCTGCTCCTGCCTCAAGGAGCAGTGCCACCGTCCTCACGTTGCCACTCAGGACAGCTGCATGGAGAGCAGAGGTCCCATTCTAGAAAATACCAGTTGAAATGTTTGCACTGTGCATGGGAAGAAAGCTAAGAGCAATGAAACATGAACGTTTGCAAAGAACAAACCTATGAATGAGAAATAAGTAACATGGAAGAGATTAGGTCGTCAGAGACATAGGGTCTGATTTAGACAGGGTACTGGAAGGATAGTGGCCGATGAAGGAGGTGATTTTAAATACTTTAATGAAAATGAGAGCCAAGTTCCCTTTACCACAGCAATATTTCCTTTTAAAAATTACCCTTGTCAATAGATTAGAGGTGAAATGAACACAGCACTTGCTTCTGCTTGGCAAAATCAGCCATTAGCAAGTGAAACAGAAACGTAAGCAGTAATGGAAACCATCTGTGCATTTTATCTTCTTTCTCTGATGATTAATGGCCTCAATGTCAGACAGCTGAATGGTGGGGGTTTTATGGCTGGCCTTTTGTTTGTGGTTGCAAACTGACAGTTCAAATAAGTGTGGAAGCCATTTCATACTTGTAATTAATAACTAAGTTAATGTCACCTACATTTTCAAGTACATCAATTTGCCAGTCAGTTGCATGCACAGAGGCTATCAAAGTCTGTGATTTATAGGCACATAAAACTAGATCAGCCATTAAAATGCAACTGCCATATATCTGTTATTATTCAAGTCCCTTTTTGAATTCAGAGGGAAAAAATCAAGTAGAGAATCTCCTCACAACAGATGCCTTGGGACACTATTTTGCTGACTAAATGCAATAGAGGGCTTGCTATAACACTAAAAACTGCACTGCCAAAACCAACTGATTTACAGTAGAAATAAAATCAGGTAACAAAAAGCAGGAGAATTTCTTCTATGACACAATGTGCTTCCTCATTCCAAAAATTTAATTCACAGTTTTGTTCAAAAAGATTCATTTTTCTGTGGCATAGAAGACTAAATAAGATAATTACATTTTTTTCTTGTCTTTTTTTGGGCTCAAGCCCCTCTTATCCTCCCTTAGCATAGTTCTAAACACCAGGTCTTTCATCAGACCCTTTGAATTCTTAAGATTCTGCCTAATATCTGTGTGTTTCACTACTAACCTTTAGCAAGCCAAGTGTGGGAGAGAATTTCAGCAATTCTTCTATCACATTGTTGTACCCTTTAATGGCAGCCTTCAGTAAAGCAGTCGTACCATCCTTTAAAAGAGAGAGGAAGGTCAGTTCAATCATTACCAATGCGCTACCTGCATCCCCCTTGGCAGGAGGGAAATGCCAGCTCTTCCTGCACCTCTGAAAAGAGGGTCTCCTCTGCCCATCATCTTTGAGGAGGCACCTCCACAGCATGTGCTGCTGGTTTAGGGTGCCTTGAGGATTGTTCACCTGGAAGGTGAAAACTTCAGAGTAAAATGAACCAGTGACACCATATAGCATCTTTGTCTCTCATCTATATGGACATTTCCATTCCCTTGTTCCAGAAGGTACCCTCAGGAAGCTGTCCCAGACACAACAGGAAAAAGGAAACCCATCACAGGACTTTGCAACCTGGCCAACAGGACAGACCCTGGGGACACCAAGCCTCCATCCAGGCAGACTTAGAGCCCCTCAAAAAGCTAAGAGGCATTAAGCTGCAAGCAGAGTGCAGGAAGGAGTGCTACTCACATCCCGCGCAGCATCTCGCTCAGCTCCCCGGAGCAGCATTACTCGCACCACTTCGCTGTGACCCATCTGTGAGGCAATCCACAAGGGAGCTGTCCCATCCTGCAAGCAAAATAAGACTGCTAATGGTTTCACTTGGATGTCCTGTGCTCTCTGATATTTTGCCACCCAAGCCTGCCTGCTGGAATGGATGTACTCAATCAAATCCTGCATCACAGGTAGACATATGCAGAGCTGTGTCCAAAAAGCACATGGGATGTCGGTGTATCGAGTTAGAACTGCTGCAGTTTGTGGAGGCATCCTTACCTGCTTTCCCTTGCATAGTTGGCTGGAAATGTGCATGGCTATGTGAACAGTTAAAGCTCTCTTTGGATTACCAGCTGTGCCTAAAATGCATGAGGAAGTTTGAAACATGAAGGCTAAAGGTATCCTGTGTACTTTGAAGTCTAGGTGGTTAGATGTGACAGAAGATACAGACAAACATCAGCATGCACAGGCAGGTTCTGCAGCTGAGTGTCTGTACACAGGGAGTGAAGGCTGTTTGCAGAAGTTAAGGAGCAATGCAAGATGATCACTAACTTTCAATATCAAGTCACATTACCCACCCTCAGGGAATCTGGTAAAAATGTCCTGCCTTACAGTGATGGTGGGTATTTCACAAATTTTATCTGGCAGAATAAAATAACACAAATATCAAGGAATCCAGCACAAAACAATCTGCTTTGGAAAAATTGTCCCACACAACCATTATTTGAGCAGAAAACCTCAGAACATAATATGCACATTCAGAATAAGCTAAATTTGTGATGAATTTCCATCCCAAAGGCAAAAGTGAGATGAAGCACTACAAGTATTTCTCACTGCAATTAGAATTTAGTTTTGTGTCTTTTTCTCCTTTTGCTTCTAAATGGTCTGATTCTCCGGACTGCAGGAGGACTCCAGCAGTTATGTGGTGCCAAACTGATTCTCGTGGGGCTTTTAACAAAAGGCTTTGCCTGTATGGACTTTAACATAAAGTGAGGCCTCACCTAGCAGGGTGCCTGCTTCTGCCTTCAGGGCTTGCCAGTTCCCCTCATAACCCTCAGCAGCCTGAAGACTTGGCTTGAAAGAGGAAGACAAAATATACTGAGGCTTCCAAAAGGGCCTTAATGAGAAGTTACAGAAGAAAACAGCTTTTTAGTTTAAATAAGATATTTCCACCTTGTTCAAAGAAGCAACCTCTCTCCTCAGTGCCCAGTGAAGATTCCTATGACTTGCTCATGCAATCCAAAAAAACATTGTTGAACCAGCTCTCTGCTTTCTATGGGCTAGTGACTTAATCCTTTTGAAGTAACAGAAAAGCTATTTCTTTCTTTGGTATAATATTCTAGGCTTCCCTTTTTCTGAGAAAGAGAAAATGAACTTCTTGAAATCTTCAGTATTCTCAAATGGTAAGGAACAGGATCTTTGTCCACTCTTGTACAATTTCTCTATAAATTAACTCATTAAAATTAGTGACTGACCTCACTCTAGTATATACCCTGTTAATACAATGATTACATGCAATACAATATTCTTTGTGATTCAAAATAGCAAAGACTGTCTCATATACTGCATGTGATGTTAATGCGATGACAAAAACTGTCCCTCTCCAATTTATAGTGTTTTCCTCACCAGTAAGCTGACACTTCATATTTTTCTAATCTCTCCCCACCAGAGGGCTCTAGAAAATAGCAGTAGGTGCACTGAAAAAGCCTATAAGACTTGGAAAATATCTGAGAGCAGCCTACACAATTTAATCTGCATGAAGAACCAATGCTGTGCAAATCCATGCTTGTATTTACACAGGAAATGCAAGTACAAGGTCAGCACAGGGAACATAGCAGATTTTTTTAACTCACAGTAAAGTTTGTAAGAACAACTCTTATTTTCAGGCATAAATGAAAAGGGGCAGAAGGAATTACAAGGATTGGGTAACATCACTGCTACCGTTAATTGTCCTTAATAATATAACTGTTAGACATCACCCTCAGCATCTCAGTAATAGGCTAGAGGCAAAAACACATTATGAGAAAGAGTGGCTGTCTTGGAGGACTTAGTCTGTAGAGAAGTAAGATGATGAAGTTGATGATGGGCTCACATTGACTATGGTCAGCTTCTTTCTCTTAAGCAAACAGCATCTAACATGTGAGTTTATGCAAACATGTACAGCATTTATATGGAGTAGATGAGATTTCAGTCCATTTTCATGTTGGTGTATGAGGCAAAAGAGCTATTACATTGTATTAAGAGACCACATGAGAATTCTTGTGTAAACAGGCATTAA
>NW_008671819.1:4436-16215 GCF_000695815.1 Acanthisitta chloris | reverse complement strand
GAAAGATGCAGTTCAAAAAATACTTTCCTTCTTCTGTCCACCCAGCAGACTGCAGACCACTGTATTACTAGAACAGCCCATGTGTCTGTAAGTTGTTATTTTTTTCCACATTTGACTAGAAGCTAGTATACACAGACTCCACCTCATTATATCCAGCAGCCAGCAGTTCCAAAGATACTCTGACTAAAATTTCTGATGCTCTTTCTCTTACCCATTAACTAATGATTCTGCTTTGAGTCTCAATGTTTTCTTGTGGCTTGAAGTTTTAGAAAAGGCCAAATTAGGGTGGAGGGTGAAAGACTCCTTGAATTCCCGGTAAGGGCTTCCATGGGCAGAGACTCCTGCTACTCTTAGGCTACTCAGTGTCATCTCCTCCATGCTCTGCCCAGCAGTCCACTTGCACCACTACACCAGCTGAAGTTTTGCTCAAAGCAAGCTGCTTGCTTGTCTGAAGTCCACTCTATATAGGTTTACTGGATTACATGTATGTGTAATTGCATATCATGTGCCAAGAAAAAATAATTAATTTTCAGATTATTTTTTACCTGCTTGGCCAGCCAGACTAAAGCCTGCTTGGACACAGTCTGTCAAAACAGTGTAAAGTTCATTGGCAAAGAGTCTTCTTGCTTTGTTTTTGAATTGGAGAAGCATAGAAACATCTCCTGCACCAGGCTTCAGGCACTGCCCCCAGCTCTGTCTAGACAAAAAAATGACAGAAGAATTTCTGCCTGGCTCGGCAATATTGGAAAGAACATAAGGCAACTAAAACCCAAGAGAAATGCCCTTGCCAGGGCAGAAACTTGCCAGGAAGTTTCACTATTTGGTCTTGTGAGAGCTGAGCTGAAGGGCCTGTGCATGGACTGCCAGCAGCATCTGAGATGCACTATGGTATCAGGACCATCCACGTGGGACTGGGAGGTGGGACACCAGACTGAAGGGGAACTGGTACCCACTGCAGCAGCAGGACAAGACATACAAAGTAGATGCACATGCTCAGGCATGTGAATTAAGCGCCCAAATTCACAAGGTAGGGAGGAAAACCTGGGCACCATGAGGAAGGAGAAACATACACTCACATCTGGCACTCTGCAGCCCCATATTTGAGGTTAAGTTTCCTACCACAGTGAGAGTGATGTACTTGTAACTGACCGTGAGAGTCATCTGGCATGGAACCTGCCCCATCTAGAGCTACATTCCTCAAGACCAACATGCCACCTTCGAACAAAGTACAAATTCGTTTGTTAGTAAGAAAGAGACTGAAGTCCATCCAACCATTACTTGACTAATTAAACAGTAAAAATGTTCCATTTGTTAAGGAAATGTTTCAGATTACAGTGGGCCGAAATACAAATGCCACACACTTATCCAGGCATAATCTTAGCAGGGATTGGAGGTACCCTGAAGCAAAGTAAACCTGTCCTGCTGGAGATGAAACAGAGGAGCCAGGAGGAACAGTCACACAGAGAAAAGTCCTTGCCCCAACTAAGATTTAAAAATGCCTCATGAAACATTGTGTTGTAGAATTTGGATTAGAGCGCTAAAAAAATAGTGTCAGAAAGAATTAGCTGGTGCATTGTAATTATGGGTAGCAGAATGCAGTTTTTATGGCAACATGGTTCAGCTAAATCTAAGGCTCCTCAACTCTATTTTGACTGACTTAAAAGGCATTAGTGCATGCATACCTTGATCTCTCCTTCTATATTGATCTTTTAGACTGTGGTAATTAACAGCTTTTAACATTTCTTAATCTTTTTCTTGGGAGACAGTGTGAAGGCAACCAAGCAGCAGCTAATGCAACAATACAGGGAGTAGCTGCCAGCACAGCTCTGGTCCTGGGAGGTGGGGGTAGGGACAGCAGGAAAACTGCTTTTGTTTAGGCACTTAAAGTACTAATCCTGTTTCTTTACACCACAGCTAGGAGCATACACAGACCTACAGATGCAGCAGAAGTCATATAGATCAGTCTCTGTTGCCAGGCTATGATTTGTCAGGCTTTTGGTGGAGTTGAAAGGAAAAACTGAAAATACCTGGCAAAGCTTGTTGCATGCCATGCTGTGCACTGTTATGCTTTCACGTTCATCTGCTCTTGCCTACTGATTTTTCACTTGTCACAGTCAGTGATCACAGCCACCTGGCAGACATACATAACTGATTGTAAGGACAAGACCTTATCCCATCAATTTCAAATGTGCAGTGAAGACCCAGGACAGCTACCTTGCCTGCAGGGTTGCAGCAGACCACAGGAGAGATTCCTGGGAAGCCCTGTCTCTAACCAGACATTTCTTCGTGCTGAGTGCAAAGCTAGCGGTGCAACTCCCATATCTGGATGTTTAAGCAATGATTTTAGAGTCAAGAAACAGCTAAATAGTGAAGAAACCCTCTTTTTGGAAATCAATAGAGCTTTTATATATGTCTCTGTTTGCCAAGTTTGCCTAATTATCCCATAGTTAAACACCTAGAAAGCCTCTTGTACCCCTTACCTAACACCAGCATACAGTGATGCACTAGCCCTTAGCCCCCTAGTAGGGACCTCTGAACCAGGCACAAATCTAGCTAGCACATATCATTTAATGAACAAACAACAGCCCCACTGCTTGCAAAGGAGCTAATTTGATGCTTACAGCTGCCACTGGTCAAATGTGTTTGCAGGATCAGGGCCACTAGAGTAACGAGCTGGAAATCTAACAAAAGGCTTTCCACATATATCAAGAACTCCAGAGAAGAAAGTAACACTCATGCCTGAGTTTCAGAGGGCACAGGGATGACAAAAAGTAGAACAAAGAAAATTTAAAAACAAAAATAAAAGCTTTTGTCAAAGATCAACTTCCACGCCAAAGCCACAGTACTGAAGGCCTGGAGATTTCAATATACAAAATTTAGTAGTGGCTTCCTGTAGAGTTCCCAGATTTTCAAAAGCTTTTCAAAGGATTTCCAAAAGAACTTTGGGATTTGGTAGCTGTATAGACCTTCACAAGTAACATGGTACAATACAAACAGAAGTAGTCGCAAGAGGTAGTGCAAGGCCATTACAGAAACGTTATACACAGCTGGAAGACTTTACTTTGATTTAGTTTGGTCCCTGGCCCACACGTGCATGTGGTACAAACCTGTTCAAAGGAGCAGTCAGGGGCCTGATCTGTTTTAGCACCGTAGAATCATTTAGGTTGGAAAAGATTTCTAAGATCTTCAAGTCCAACCATTAACCCACACTGCCAAGTCCAGCACTAAACTATGTCCCCAAGTGCCACATCTACACATCTTTTAAGTACCTCCAGCGATGGTGACTCACGGGATCTAAGCACAACTGGTGCAGGCCTAGAACAGAGCTTTCAGTTTCACTTCTTCCAGAAACAATCTAGTTTGCATGCAAGCAGAAATGACTGAGGTACTCACTTCAAAATCACATTACCAGTCTGAACTAAAACACCGAATGTGGGCACAGCCACAAACTGACTCGCAGTGAAAGACCACCCAATGCCTGGGGAAAATTCCAGTGTTAATTTTTCCTAACTGTAAAAAGTTAGAACCCAGCTCTGCCCTGAGGTGTTGAGCATACCTGCCGTGGCTGATTAACCTTTGCTCCTGAAGAAAGTAGCAGTCGGATGACATCCAGATAGCCTCCTTGTGCTGCCAGGAAAATTGCAGAAGCTCCATCCTAACAACAAACATATCCATCTTACATTGTGTTGAAATTATGCCATTTTTCCACGCAAAATCAAATGAAACTGAACCAAGTTCTCAGTCTTAAGACATTTTGCTGAGTAATAGCAGATATACAGCCATCCTTAAGAAATAATTGCCAAAATCCAAAGTCTAATTCATAATAAACTATGGTAACATGTTAATTCAGTATGCACAAGTAGTGGATCCCATCATATATTTTATCAACCTGAGCATTAAATCCTGGGTCTGGAATAGTAAGAGGCTTATTCATTGAATCATTGATCTACATAACTAGAGAGTGTCTGTCTGTCTGTCTGTCTATCTATCTATCTATCTATCTATCTATCTGTCTCTCCTGTATA
Source organism: Acanthisitta chloris (assembly GCF_000695815.1). Classification (NCBI taxonomy): domain Eukaryota; kingdom Metazoa; phylum Chordata; class Aves; order Passeriformes; family Acanthisittidae; genus Acanthisitta; species Acanthisitta chloris. The sequence continues at coordinate 12,190 of NW_008671819.1, read as the reverse complement.
GCAGTATAGGTTCATTTAGCTTCCACACGTGCATGCAGAAGTGTTCTGCTGTATAAACACATGGTGAAAATATGTTCAAGTACTTTGCTAGACTGGAGACTCCAGCACTGAATTCTGCCCTTGAGGCTGAGGAGTAATGACTGTGTCATACTACTGTGCCACACTACTGTGCCACTCCAGCAACTACCATGCCACTGCTCTGACACATCCTGTAGAAGAGACTGTAATATTATGATCTAAAATATTATGTAGCTCTATTAGAGCCCAGTGTTTTCCTACAAAAACCATGTGAAAGAACAAATTGTGAACAAATATGGGGTTTCATCTTTCTTCAACATGTCTTTCCTGTGCAGATACTCTCAGAATTTGACTTCACAGAAACTCCTTCTTTAGGAAGAAAATTTAAAAGTCACATTTCATTAAGTTTTTTGATGAAACATTTTCAAACAGCATTATAATCCATCCAACCAACTGGAAGCAGAAATCTCTACTGAGGGTGGGACAGGTGTTTACCCATCCTAGATCCACAGCACTTAGCACAGAACGTGCTAGAGCAGGTTTTCCCAGGAGATGAGACTCTCAGTTTAAATAGAGACATGAACGAACCCCTTCACTGCATCTCAGATGTGCAAGTACACATCTCACGCCAACTCAGGCAGATGCTTATCACAAAATGCTGGGCATTTTAGTGAAAGCCTGTTGTTGACCTTGTTGGCGTATCACTATGTTGGGACTGAATACTGCTGTCTGCTGAGAGAGTGCTTAGTTTCTTCTCTTCCTGCAAAACTCAGCACAGACTTGGTGAAGCATGAGCTGAATATGGTGCCCCAGGGACTGAATGTAGAATGTTTGACATTGATTTCAAGACAAATATCCTGGTAAGCAAAAGAGGTGTCTGCTGGTACTGTAAATATGCATCCCTGGGCACTCTGAAGGGCTGTTTTCTCTGGTTGCTATGTGGGTATATGAGAAAGGGTGATGGGTATCAGAGCCTTTGCAGGCTTTCTCCAGAGACAGGTACAGTGAGAACGCTTCAGTTTAGAAAGTAAACAAGGTTGTGTAATACTAGAAAAGCTCTTTATTGTAACATCAGTCAAGATGGAGAACTTTCCATTCCCTGTCACCTCTTGGGTTTGAATTGATGCTGTAATGGGAAAGCTGTTTTGAGGCTATAATATATTTCTGCAAGAAATACAATTTAGTTAGGGTATTCCCTTGTCTTCTCTCCTGATCCCTCATGTGAGTCAATTTAAGACAAAAACATCATCAAGTTTTGGGAGAAGTACCCAAATACATGCTTAAAATCCCTTTCATTTGGTTGCCTGTCAGTGAAAATGCCACCCAGATATCACTTTGCAAATGCAGCTTGGCCATGTCCCACAAAAGGAGCCAGGCTAGTGTTTATTTTAAAGAGATCATGTTCTTATTTTATTAAGCAGCTGTTTCTGACTGGCTTTGCCCAATGTCTGTGAGCAATAAAAATACATGTCTAAATCCAATTGCAAATATTGCTCATTTCCAGGAGACACCACAAGGAAGTTATTTTACTGCCTTCACCTCTGGGTAGGTGTTGGCAGGCGTGGCAGCATGGCTATTTTTAAACTGAGTGGCAACCCCTGAGATTACCATGCAGAGGTATGAATCACTGCCCTCAGAATGACAACTGCTATTTGCACAGCAGTGAGGGTGGAAAAGCCTTCTTTATAAATCCAGGGTGAGTGCAGCACAGAGGTGGGGAACCCCTGTATGACTGTGCACAGGCCCCAGTGTGCTGGTGGATTCTGCAGTCACCAGCCCTGGGCTCCCATGCATACTCGTGGGAGCTAACAGTGAAACAGCATCCTGCAGATCCAAAGCCAATGGAAACAGCTGAAAAAAACTTGTATATCCCCAGGGGAACAACTTGCTTGTTGCAGTCTTGAGTGCCCTGGAGTAGGAAAGAGCGGTGGGAAGCAGAGGGAAAATGTGCCACTCGTTTCTGTTGAATGCTTGCTCAATTTATCTGTGCCTCTGTTGGAGTAAATTAAATCCAGAACTTCACTGGCTCAATCCACCTTTCTGAAAAGTCAACTAAACCACATCAGTTCAGCCATTTTAACCATTCTTTGCCCAAAACACCATCAAACCGAGGATTCACAAATATCAAACAATATAATTTTAACTGATATTTTCAAAAATACCTTGAAGACATTTAAAGATTTTAACTTTTACTACCCTTTCTGGCAGAAAACTGATGTCTCTAGTACCTCAGAGGCTTTACAGCTATTCACTCTTCTGCAAATCATGGTAGAACATGATTGTTCAAGGCTAATGGATAGCACAAGTCTGATCCAGATTTGATGGTTACATATCCTTCATACAGGTAATGAACCAAAAGACAGCCAAAGCATCTTTTCTGCTTTTGTGCTACTTCTCTCAGCATTATGAAAAGCAAACAGTTAACAAAATTCACATCTTAGAAGAGCAGAGTACTATAAAACCACAACGTTTGGCAAACACCTCTCTGTGCTGGAGCCAGAGTGTCTCCTGTTGTCCAAGCAACAGCACATTTGTTCCACCACCAGTGTTGTCAATATTAGCTGTGTCAAATAACTCACATAAAGTTGATCGTGAATGTTGGCACCGTGCTTCAACAGAGTTTCCACTACTTTTGCATGCCCATACTGACAGGCAGCTAAAAGAGCTGTACCTCCATCCTGTGAAAAAGCAAAGGGGAGAATAGCAGGTGAGAGGGCAGGTGCTGGACCAAACATCACCATAAAAAAAAAGTGCCAAATCTTAAGGCTTTTCAGAACTTGGCTCACAGCAGTTCTGTAGTGACTAGCTACTGAATTTTTCATAATTTTAGTACCACGTCTTGCCACATAAATCTTTACACTCAGCTCTATTACTATAACTTTTCTCCTGAGTTTTTTTTAGGGAGGGACAGGAAGTAAGAAAATTTTGCTTTTTGTTCCTCATTTTCTGTCTTCCCACTACAAGCTTTGTTCTCTTCACAACTTCAAGCTCCTTTTACAGCCAAATCCCTCATGCCTGCCAAGCTCTTTCACCTATGGAAGGACAACATGCCATTCTGCTGCTCCAAAGCCTATCGATCATTTGCTCTTCTTTGGGCAGAACCTTGTGCCCTGTTGTGTCCTGCCTCTCATCTGTGGATTCTTGGCCTGAAGATGAGTAGTGAGGAAGTATTTTTAAAGTACACTAGTTAACTGTGGAAGTGTGAATTGTACCAAACCCAGGACCATCAGTGAAAGTCCTGTTACTTCTGCTTAATAAGTGATCCCTGTAGATAGGATCAATCCTGGGCAGTTATAGTTGCTATACATCACCACTAAAGGGAGACCTAGGCACATGCATCAAATCCTGCTTGTAGAGACACTTCCTGGGGAGCTGTCTGAGAAAGGAAACACCTAAATGTTGCTGGCAATTGACTCCAAGCCAGCTGAAAAATGTGAGATAGCGAACGTGGGTCTTGCTGTCTTAAGTTCACTGTGCCCCACTCAAAAATGACCAGTATTTCTGACACTTACATGGAGAGGAAGTTCTTCTGCCTGGGATGGCACCATGCCATTGTGCGAAGACGATGCACACCCCAAAATATCCACACCACAGGTCTTCTCTCTCCTTCCCTGCCTTCTCCCAGTCTCAAGCCTCTCCTCCACAAGATAAGCTATCTAAAGTATTTCAGACAAATGGTTTCTAGAGCTGTTGTGAATGTGGGCACAAGATTTTGTTTTCCCTCAGACTTATCCTCTGAAACAGCTCCAAAGTTTTGTCTGAAATTTTCTACACAGGCAGATATCCACAAAAGAAATTACAGCTTGAATGGCCAAATGGATCTTTTATAATGGGAAATGCCAAGCTAATTTTTTAATTGGTGGTGCTGTTTCGTGGCTATAACAGCCTCATGAAAACTCAAGCTCTGACGTGACTGAACTAACCCACAGGCAGTGTTTATAGCTGCCCTCATATTCACCCTTCCTCCCTATGACACTGAAAAGCAAAGAAGACCTGAGTGTCAGCAAAGTCACAGATATTAAGTTGTTATGTGACAATCTAAGAATTGCCTATTAATCTGTATTATTTGAATAAATATAGTGTGTATTCAGGTCAGTGGACTCAAGTTTCTCTATAGCTACGAGTCATTAGACCTTCCTGTCAAATTAAACTATCCTAATTTAATAGGAACTGCTGGAACAAAACACAAAAGCAATCACAATGATTCCTGGATTAAAAAACACCTTATACACACTTAAAAGACAATGGCCAAAAGCTAATAGCCTCGTGAAACCTATTTTCTTTCTCCAAGCACCTCGCTCAAGTGGTGACTTACCAGATCAAAGGACTAAAAACAAATAAATAGAGATTTTTAAAAATACTTGTCCCCTGAAGGAAATGGAGAGAGAAAGGTTAGTGAGATAAGAAGAGAAACTGTGCTATCCAGACTGGAGGTCCTCTGTGGCGAGACAGGGAGGGACAGGTTTTAGGAAGCTTAAAAATGCTGAGGTTCTTTTCATGGAGAGTAAATAGAGGCGGCTCAGAGATGTGTATATGGGAACAGTTTGCTTATTGCTTTGTTATGGTCTGGCTTTTGTTTTCTAAAATTCTTGTGTTTTCAACAAGCATGTTTCTGTTTAGACTGTTGTTTAGTTACTGATAAATGTGTGTCTGATGTACAAAGCTGAAAACATTCAACAGAAGGGACTGGGATTGCTCTGCATGGTCTGGGTTGGGGGTACCACTGTGAAAAAACCCCAGATATAAATCTTGCTGTAAGAAAGGGGAGTAGGAGCAAGGAATCTTTTCCACTGACCATGCAGTAAAATGGCACTTTGTTAAATCAAGGAATTGTCAAACAGTGTGAAGGTCCATTGTTTCTTAGAAGGAGAAAACTCAGTTTCCCCCTCACCCACGTTGATCTTTCATCTGGCTTTCTCTTATGCTTTACTTCAGCAAGCTCTAGCTGGAGACTCCAATGTTCTCCAGACCATAGGTAAGGCAGGTAAGTTATGTGGGGGGAAAAAAAGCAAATGGCAGAGTTTTAATATTGCTTTCAGCCATCTGATTCCCTCTTTCCTTTTAGGCTTCAGCTGAGAGAAGAAAACAGCTGAAGCAGCATCTTTAGTACTGGCAAGCCTCTTGGAAACTCTGCGTAGGGCAGCAAGTGGGAGCTGGTCACATGAGCAAGCACTGAGGCACTCCTGGGGCAATCACCCTTCTGCAGGGGCAGGAGGCGCCTGTGCAGCCTCTGAGGGAAGGCACATTGCCTTAGGTTCATTTCTTGCTCATATCCTGTTTTCCTGACACAATGAAGCTGCTATTAATCCTGCACTGCAAACCCTTCCAGCTCCAATAGGAGCCACTTCTCTCAGCTAGCTCTGCAATTCTTCCCCTGAAATCATTTTTCTTGCCCCCACAGTGTCTGTCCTCCTCACTAACAGCACATAATAGCAGCTGCCAATCTCCAGTGTAAGTACGTGAAACTGCAGCACCCAGTAAGACCATGCCAACTAGTGTAGACTTTCCTATTTGCCTACCCCTTCCTTCACCTCTGTCATCATCACCTGAAAAAAGCTTAGAATTCTATGTTGGTTTACCATCTCTGAAATGGGAGGGGAACTGATCTGCTGCAGTCACTACCTGCTGAAAAATAGCCTCTGACATACCATTCCACCTGCAGCACTGCCCAGAAAACATGCCACCATGCAAACCCTGTTAAGAATTCACATGCTTATAACATCTATCAGAATAAAAGGAAAAAAGTTTCAACTGATGTTACATACTGCTAGGGATGTCAGACTGGGACAATGCAGAATAATACTATTGAATAATATGTATATTATAATGCATATATAATAATTAACCTTCAATAGTACTATTCATTCTATTTACAACATCAGCATTTATTGCTAATTATTTTATTACACTGTTTTAAAACATGTTTGCTTTGCCTGCCATAGCAAATATCAGCTGTAATGATACAAGGGGTAGCAAGAATTGCATAACTATACTAAGATATTTCTCCAGCACTCTCATATATGAGTAACAAATGTAGCAATTACAATTTACAGACAAATACATGAAAAATATCTTAATTTTGCATTTTCTTGCTTTAAAGTCTCTGTCTTCCAGGATATATTCAATTTGTTTGCTTATTTCAATTCCAGTCTCCATTTATAATAGAAATACATACATTCTTTGCAAATTGATTAATTTTGAAGTGCCCTTTAAAAACAGATAGGATCAGTCACATCTTTTCCTGCTCCCAGCTGAGTGCCTTAGTCAGAAAATGCATCATCTCTGACCAGAAAAAGCATATTTTGTCAGCTCTATTGTTTCTGGGGTTTGGGAGGGATGGAGGAGCCTATTACCTTGGTCAGCTGTTAACAGAACCATAGAATAATTCCAAGCTATGAAAACCACACTATTAAACCAGAAAATTGAACTGATACAAAACCACACTAGAAGGCCAATGGAAGATTTGCTTTGCCAAAGCACTGGATCTCACTGGTGCTTCCTGCTCAGGTACATGTTGCTGCACAAAGCATAAGTTAGATTCCTACCCAGTCTCAGTCTAAAGATTTTGTGGGTTACCAAAGCCCAGTCTGGAAAATGTAAGTAATTGGGTTCCTGCATCTAGATCTTCATTTCAGAAGAAGAGCTGCAGTACCCAAGAAAGGTACAAGTGAAAGAATGAATATGGAAATTTCCAGGATAGCACCTAGCAAAGCCCTCATACCACTGTTCAGAGAGCACAGATCCTTGCAGCAAAGAGGGTGTGGACATGATAGGTAACCTCAACTTTTTAAACAAGTGTCACTTTAATCTTGCACAGATTCATGCTAACTTAGCTATCCCTTGTTCAGCTTCTAAGAGCCTTTTCAGACACTATAACTTCTGTCACACTGTGAGTGCTGAAGTTACTGATACACCTGTTGAAGAAGTGTGAGAAGGAGGAAGTGCTTGGACAGGCAGGTTGGGTGATGCTGCTGGAAAATACCCTCACAATCACATCACGCACTAGTTTCTTATGTTACATCCACTGGGAGTTGGTGTTGCCTTACAACCAGTTTGTCTAGAAGTGGCAGAAAACTATGGCCTGGAGAGGAAGAGCAAACTGCAGCTTAAATGATACTTCAGATAGACACATGAGTCAAGTCAGGTCCAGATTCAGAAGAGGTAGTCAGGAAAAACTTGGAGCAAAGTTTCAAGGTAAGCAACAGTAGAGGCCAAATATGCATTTGTCCAAATATGGAAGCCATTTGGAGCAGCTGAATGCAGGAATAATTTTGTATAATTTAGATCTTTGCTCCCTTTAATCTGTCCTAATGTCTCAGATCAATATATTTTGCATGCTTCATAAAAGATGATATGTTTTCATGAAAGATCAGACAATTTCAAGCCTGTTGTTCACCTTCCAGATCAAATCTTGGCCTCCTAACAAACTCCTAGTTCACAGGCTGTAGAAAGATTAGGCAAAAATGTAACCATCCCTCTAAATAGTAAGCCTCTGTCTTGTAAGCAGCTGAATGCAAGGCAGGATGATCCTTCTGAACCTTGCTAACCCTCACCTATACCTTGAAATAAAAGTCAGAGAAGCAAACCTTATTTTAATGTGCAGCTTCTCCCAATAACTCTGTCCCACATGAGATTATCCAGCACTTTAAAATCTAGCTCTTGTATTTAACATTGCAACCTCCTGCATTGCCATTTCCCACAGCTGCACTCCATGTTGCATTAAACAGTCACAATTT